>NW_017097073.1:0-86111 GCF_001412225.1 Nicrophorus vespilloides
GAAAAAGTCCTATAAACTACGTACTATATTTATTCATCAAATGTGCACTGATGTAATGTCAAAGTAATGCAAAGTATCAATTTGCTGTTCAACAGAAATCAGACCGTAATTCCAAACCACGTGCATTATTGCTCACACTAAATCCGATTAGCCTCGCCTCGGGTGAATTAAAAATTGATGAGCACGAAGTAAAATCATTGCAAAATTAAGCAATAATTTCCAGGCTGACTGCTTATAAATATAACCCTAGGCGATTATAAATTATTAATCTTGCGACCCAGTTCTTCCACGGACAGCTAGATACGTTTAAAATTCATTTAGCTGAGCTCCCTTATGCCCTACATCTATATACCTACATCTCTCGTCTCTGAAATCATTAGACTTTATCAAGTAAGTGGCTTGTTGGGAGCCAACTCTGCAACCAGTTTAATTCAAGTGCAATAACAAAGGTATGTTAGAAAAACGCACGATAACAATGATAACAGATAGATAGGAGGCATTTATTACGATCATTACCCGAAACTGTCGAGGAAATCGACCGCATAATATTTCATGGGTATTTGTTATCTTGTCAACCCCGATGTTGCACAACTTCATTTTATCGATTTGCAGCACCGCAAAATGGAACGCATTCATTATTAGCTCGTCTACTTTATATCCAAGCACGAGAAGTTGCCAGTTACTGTTAACTTTCACAACAGTTAATTTTAGCATCAATCACAGTTCAAAATACCCAACATGAAACAACTTCAATTTAGCTATTTTTAATGCATAAAAATTGCACAAACCGATCAATATATTATACAAGATTATAATCATTCTCTTTATATATATATATATATATTTATTGTAAAAACATTTCAAGGATTCATGTGTACAAATTACATATATATTTATTGTGCAACTACGCATAGTTAATTGTATATGTGCTTTCGTGCAAGCAATAAACCATTGTTATTAGCATTTATATATTTATTATACACATAAAATGTATAAATGAAATGTTAAATATATTCCCAAATATTCAAGTTAAATAACCGAACTTATTATTATTCCACCATATGCATATATTTGTATATAAAACATATTTTATAATAACTACATGATTAATCAATTATACCTTGTCTTTCGAAGATTTGATGTTTTTAAAAATTTCACAAGTTTTATATCACAAAATCAAATAAATGTATTTTTACTCGGGGTTATCTCCATATGCACTTATCGTTATGATATTTTTTCCATAAATGTTATCTTCTGAAATGCTGCATTATTCAATTTTTATTCATTATTCCTTTTATTGAAACCTTGCAAAATATCAATACTATACCTATGGTATTTTTTGAAAATTGTATTTATAATATGGAAAAACGAAGATGTTATGGATATAATATTCAAAGTAAGTATTGTTGGATCTATACCCTCCTCAAGGCAAGATAAACTAGTGTAAAATAAATTTCTATAAAACGTAAAAAAAAATATTGTTATAGAAATATTGAATTCAAAATATCTAAAATTAAATCCAATTTCAATTTCCCCTATATTTTATATCAAAGACATATATTATAGAAACTACATGATTAATATTTTATAACCTATGAATCCATTGGAAAATTGCCAAAGAACCTTCAGAAAGATATTGCAAGCCTAGATTTAACAGATTTACTTTGAAATGGTAAAACCAATACCATTAGTGCCTTTCCATTTACCTTTGAAATTTATGTGATCGTTAATATTCGAAATGTAATAACGGTTTATTGCAGTTTCAAAACTTTTATATCGTACAGTAAACCCTGAAGCTCGTGGTATATTTTGTAATTAGTAACAATAATAAATTTCAATTCAACGCAATTAGTATTTTCCTTTTATTAAGGCATTATTTAATAAAATAAACTAGATTTTTATAGACAATTTTAAGTCTTAAATAATACAAACAATATTTTTATCAAAAATAGAAGATGGATAGAATTTAAATTAATATGGAATAGATGATAAAACTAAGCTTTATTCAATTTGGGTACTATTATCATATTTTAACTTCTATCATCATATTTCAATGATAACTAGAAAATAGTATAACTAAAAAAAATAAATAATTAAATTTACTCCAATAAAATCAGAACATATTATTTTTACCTTGCATCAACATTTAGATATAAGCATGGTGTTAACCTTTAACTACTCGCACCGCTGTAAAAAGTACACCAATAATCTAAGACATGATACCACATCTATATTATCTTTACCCCATGTCATTTAACGCAACCTATGCCCAATAGTGTTGACTGTTGACTGCTGTGCCGCTTGTTTCTGTGCAGGTTTGTTCTTGCTCTGAAGTGTTGGTGTAAAACAGTGATTCCCAAAGTGGTCTATATCGACCCCCAGGGGTCTATGACAACCTGTCAGGGGTCTACGTCAGCGAAAAAAAAAATTGGGGGTCCATGAAATGAAAATGGGGGTCCACGATAGTGGATCTCAACATACACTGATACTACCTATTTACTTACATTATACTGTCTTATAATATAAAGACATATACATTAGTTAGTTGCTAAAAAAATGAGTATTAGATTGTATGAATCTCTTCAATTAGTCATTGATGCAGTAAACCGAATCCGAAGCAACGCGTTGAATACTTTCATCAATTACTCCTTCACACTGAAGTACGCTGACTGTCAAAAGGCTTATGTTTGACAAGATTTTAAATTTAAATTTTAAAAGACAATTTAATAAAGTGGAAAACAGACATCGCCTATTTAACAGACTTATAACAAAATTTAATATGGCTAATTTGCAATTACAAGGCGACAGTTTAAATTTGATTAAAACAAATTCCATCTTATTCGCGTTTCTTGCCAGTGTTAAACTAATGAAGCAAAATATTGGACGGGCCTAATATTCCCAGTTCCCCAATTTGTCACAGACAAACTGCCAGGAAGACGACGTTTCAACCTACGTTCAACTCTTAAATGCCCTCTATTCAGATTTTGAAACTAGGTTTGAGGACGGTTTGACTATGGTAATACCACCGTGCATAATTAACCCATATGGTGATATAAAAGAAACGAATGTCATAATACAAGAGGAACTGACTGAACTAAGTACAAACGAAGAACTTAAGGTTCAGTTTAAAAACGGATATCAGCAATTCTGGCTGCAAAACAACATACTCGTTCCGTTAATTATCCCGTATTATGGATGTAATTGATTTTTTTTAACAGTAATCTTCACTACAGTTAGAAAAACCAAAAACTGAAAAACATGGCAAAGGGGTCTACGACACAAAAAAGTTTGGGAACCTCTGGTGTAAAATAAAACGATGCTTATACCTCTACTGACGAATATATAGAGGGCAATGACGACAATTCTGATTCAGAAATCATTATATTGATTATTATATTAATGTATTACAAATAGTTATGAACCTAATAAAAACGCATTCGTTCACATGAAAAAGTTAATTTTTGTCGTAATACAATACATGTGGTGTATAAAATACACTGCGCGAGTAGTACATTGAAATTTCATGACGCGAGTAGTTGTTAAACTGAAAAAATCATATAACTACAACATACACCTACATTTTCCCGCCAGGTAAAGAAATCCAATGTATTCCTTGCGTATAAATTTGATTGAAACATTTGTTTCCGACTAGTACTAATATTTTTATTAGCTAATTTCTTAAACATTTTATATTTCATATCTGTTCTATTACCGTGCAATGATACAATATCGAATGTTAGAAAATTATAACTTCTTAATCCATACACAATATATGTTATAAAATTAGAAACGTTTATGAAAAAATCTAGTTTTAAATTGACATTTTTAATTATGTTATTAATTTTAGTATGGATAATGTATATATTTTCATATATTTATTTATAAATTCATTTTCATTAGAATTTTCATCACGTTATCATAAGTACAAAATATCGAATTACACAATCTAACATATGGCACATTCGCAGCAATCTATTTTTATGTTCGATATAGATAGTATTCATTGAAGTCAATATATGTACAATGTGATTTATTGCACTCAACCCAGTACAGTTCGATAATCTAAAACCAAAACACTATTTTTATTATTATCGGTCGAAATAGGATCTCCGAGTAGGTAGATAAGATGCAGAACAGGCGCCAGTGCCTCACTGTATAAATAAAATTTGTGTAAATATAAATATCGCGAGATGTCGCATATAGAATACCTCAAAGAGATGACATCTTATCTATTTATAAATGCAGCACAAATAAAGATCCACCAAACAAACATTCAGGTTAAAAATATTTTACTTTGCCTTGTAGTAGTACAAGCAAACAAGAAATTAAATACTACAAGTACTTTTTTATGATTTATGATATAATATTCATGTGTTAATCAATTCTTTGGCAATACATTCAAATAAAATTGTATATTTTTATGATGACATGTAAGAATATAAAAGCCCACAAAACATATTTTTTACCATTTTTTTTAGAAAATTATTATTTAACATATTTAATAGCCACACATATTTATTAATCAATTTATTATCTTAAAGAATTATGTATTAGTCTTAAAGAATATAATCTTAAAAAGAGCTTATGGGAATAATAAAGGGTGGAGCTTGACATAATTAAGGGTTTTAAAAAGTCATAACTTGTTCATTTTAAATCATTTTATTATATTTTTAAAAGTTATAAACCTTTCTTTGGAGATTAAAATGGCTATGTACAATGTAAGTAATAAGTAAAACTAATTTGATTTTTTGATTCCAATTATTGAAACTGAGAGAAAATACTGACAACATTTTAATGATTTTGAGGTATTAATAATCCCAGGAATTTCATCAACATCAATTACATCCCAAAAATGCATTGTTTTGAAATGAAAATGAGGAATGTCAGCCAGAAAGAACGGGCCCTATTAAGGTCAATGCTTTATATGATCAGTGGTCGAAGATAATCAGACGGTATGGTTCCAACAGGATGGAGCTACTGACAGATCCACGACGGACCTCCTACTATACATTTTTTATGAACGAATAATTTCAAAAAAATTCTTTGCCTTCCGCTTTCACGTGATTTGGGACTACTTGTAAGCACAGTTTTACGTAAATAAACCTCGAATAATTCAAGAACTCAGGAAGAACATTCGAGCTGAAATCAAACTTTTACGATCTAAAACCTTGGATATAATCATAGAAAATACCTGTATTTGTGAGTAGGAAAATGTTGGTCATTTGAGAGATGTTGTTTTTAATACAAAATACCAAAGAAACTCTATTAATTATATTTTCATATAAAATAATTACAAATCATTACAAAGTCAACAATTACATAAAAACGTATATGTAAATGCGAAGATGCTGTCAATGACCCTGATGAAAGTAATTTTATATCTATTACAATAAATGTTACTTTACTATTTAAAAACTTTACACACATAGAATGGAATAACATATAATCCGATTGACAACAGCAAAACAACAAATATGTTTATGCGTTTTTAACCAGTAGATTTAGCATATATATTTATGTAAATTAGTATTAATGCTCATAAGCATAATAATGGTAAACATCCACCGGGAACGTTTATCCACTTATTGTCATTCAGAATCAGATTTATGTATTGTCCATATTGAACTACGAGATGACAGTTCTGCATATTTACAGAGAAATTATAGTTCATTTATAAAGGGTGTCCCAAAATTAACGTAAGATTTGAATTTGCACAATGGCGAATAAAGTGTTGGAAACCCAAAAAAAAAAACAAATTGACACTTTACTGCACATAGGGTAAATTCAAATCTTGCGTTAATTTTGGGACACCCCAAATTTAATAATTTCAGTAGATCCGTTTTCTAAATTACAAAATACAACAATCTAATGAATATACTATCAATGTATTAGTATATTATGCAATTTAAGTGTGTTAAGATCACATATAACAATCCAAAAATATAATTTGTGTATAAAATACTTCAATTTGCGTGTAATATTCCATACTCTTGTTATGTATATTTAAACATGTCAGACATAGACTAGAAAACTGTAAATCAGCATAAAATAACTGAATTCTATCAATACAGAATTAACACAAACAAATTACAGCAACATCTCACATAGTGCTGGTAATCGGTTCCGCTAATATCACTCAAAGTTTGAAACCGGAATGATTGAATACTTTAAATCGCATAAAAATAAATAAACTTGTCTATTCATAGGAAAAGATCTTTTATGTGTAATTTTTTAGAATTAATTTTCATTTTGCTCAATTAACATTTCCAAACCGTACTAATCGAAGCCGCACATTTCGAGGTATTGTATATATATGTAATAAAATATAAAGCATCATATTTTATAACTATTACAAAATAATTTTCAGGTGAAAAAAAAATACATTTAAAAAAAATGTAAATATGAATTACAATGCAAACTTGCCTGACTAAAAATGTTTTTAGTTTTATTTGTTGAATATGTTTGTGCATATTACTAATATTTACTTTTATAAAGTGAATATTCGATTTAAAACTATAGTATTGTTGAAATTGAAATAATATTAAATAAAACTAAAAAATAAATTGTATTTTTGCTGTATTCAAATATTAAATAAAAGAGTGAAAAGCGAACAGGATTCCATTTGTAAAAGGTCTTCAATTGCGAGTTCGTTCATGTGTGTTTCTAATTGATTATTTACGTCTGTTTGAGAGATATCGCTTTTGAGTTGTACTCTAAAAGCTTTGCTTTTAAACCCTTTAAAATTGGACAAGAACGGAAAGGAAAAAAAAATAAAAAAGAGTAGAATCAAAATATAAAATTGAAAATTAATTATATCATTAAATATAAAATAAATGAGAATTTGCACAAAGGTAAACATAAAAAATATGTTTACAACAAACTGTACTATTCTGTAGAATATACCATCACCAAAAACAGGGAATGGCAACGAGCTGTGAAATTCGGAACCGGTGTTAATCGGAATTTCACGCCAATAAATTGCGTGACCCGATATAATTACGTTTTGCCGGCGTGTTATTAATAATCGATTTCTCCTCGATTTTCAAACTGCACGGCGGACAGCATTAAAAAAAATCGTACTCCCGAATTCCAATATGTGTGTATGACCTTTCGAATAATATATGTACATTCTAGGCGGTTGAAGAGGTTTCGAAAGGGATTTGCGATCGAACATGAACTTACCCAGCCAGCACAGATGAATTAATAATAGCGTTTGTTCCCAAACGTACTTTGTTAAAAGTTACACTGAATAATTGATTTGAGTGATTTCATTACTGAAATATTCAGTTCTCGCCAGTCCGCTCGAGCAATAGATTTCATGAATGTTGCTACGTCGTCCTTTTGATTATAATTAACTATTCTGGATAATTATAGCGTTTGCAATTTGATATTCTAATTTATAGATACAAAAGTTCCTGTTGCTACACTTTACAATAAATAAAAATACAGATATACAGGTATCTCCTACCTACTCACGAACTTACGAACAAAATTCTAAAAGCTCTCACTTGATAAATAGTAATAAAAAATTAACTGACCAAACAAAAATTGATATGTTTGGAAGATGTACTATTTGTTCTGTTGCATTTGTTCCTTTGTCGTCTTTTATTGAATAATTGTGATATGTACATTGAAAAGCATTTGTAAGTATGAATTTTGTTTATTTTAATCTACATATTCAAATTTATGCAGTCACTAATACGGAATAAAGTAAAAACCATAATAAAGTGCGGTAAGTTAAGTATATTTTGAAATTTTTAAAATTTCCCCCTACTTACGAACAATACTTTGGAACGGAACTATTTCGTAAGTCGGGGGATATCTGTATATATAAATAAAACCATGATAATCTTAATTTATTTATATAACTTTTATTCCAACTCTTTTTCATTTGATATTAACATTCTAGTATTCCATTCAAAATATTGATCTTCATAATGTACATTAATAAAAACTAATAAATACAATGCAAAGCAATAACATAAAATATAATTATTTGCAACATTTCTAAGCTTTTCACAATATTCATTACAATATTGCTGTTAAGTATGGTATAAACCAGTGTTTCTCGAAATTATTTGTACGTGTAGGAAAGTCACTGGTATAAACCAACGTAATTGTATAAAAGTGGTAAATTAATTCACATAGATTCTTTGGAGGAAAGTCCTCGAAGTAAATGTATTCGCCTTTGATGATGTATTCCCTTTAACACTACTAATTAGTGTTTGTGACAATACGCCCTTCAAGGCCCGTCTGACTATAGTGTAGCAGTTTTGTACTGTAGAGCAAGAACTTTGGGAGTATAAATGCTGACAAGCCTATAGTAGCGGTTCTGGGCCTAGATGAGCTAAAAGAAGCTCTCATATACGCCCCCCCTGTAACTGTAACAACCTACAGTTAAAAGTCAAGTCAAGTCAAGTAGTAGCGGTACGCGTAGCAAGATAAGCAAAAAACCTGTGCCGGGTTTCGTCCCAAGAGAGTTTTCTTTTTATTGTATAACTTTTATATCCGTATCCGCAAACAAAAGAATATATACAGCAAAACCTTCAAAGTAGGAAATACAGAACGACATTTTTTCGATCTCAAATTATACTGTATTATAAATTCTTATATCATCATGTACAAAGAATTATGCTCAGATAGGGTCATATCATTCAACATAGTCTGTAAAGAGATTATTGAAAAAGTTATGATTACATTCATTTTTTTAACATAAATTTCGCAAACGATATTGTACTGATCACGATATACGATCAATTTAATATACTATAATTTATTTTAAAACATCAAAAGTTATTGTCCCCCAGAACATTCATATAATAATACTCAGATTTAGTACTAAAAAAATGACAGTTCATCATGTTTAATTCATGTTCATGAATTCCCCAGCATATGTTGAATAATGTAAGAGTCAGAAATTGTAAAAATGTAATTTATTGTTTGGGTTTCAAAAATAATGTATGTTATGAAAAAATAATACTACTACTAAAATTTGCATCGATATTGCAACACGCAACTGGCAACATGTGTCACCGCGCTCAACATAAAACGACAAAAAAAGACATTCCATCATACGATCTAATTCGAGAGACATTCTTTTATATTTATTTAATATATTGTATATTTTACTTATCTTTTTAATATTACAATACTTATTTTAAATAGTCAGAAACGGCGCTGGTGTTTATGCTGCCCTGGGAAATACATGCATTTGACGACCCTAAATAAAATTATTTAATATATATAAAAAAAAATACCACCTTGAGTAAATACCCAATTTGCCTATTTGACCGTTGATGTAAAAAAACCACACTACGTGATTCGAAGGAATATACGAAAATGAACTTATTTATACAAAAAATACGTACAATTGTAAAATATAATAGAACACATAAAGAACTAAATATATTAATAAAAATAAGATTTGCATTATTCATTCTGTTATAATTGTAAAAATAATTGGAACAGTTTTAAAATTAAAACAATACTCATTTCTAACTCACTTTTGAAGAACAACTCATATTTTTATAATATAAAAACCTCTTTTAAAATAAGATATTCTCTCATATTGAAATTAGTTATATTTACCTTTTGCAAACTGTGTCCAAGTATTTCACACATTCCCATAATCACATCTGCTCTGTCCTCCATCATTCCTCCGTAAACTTAGAATAATTGTTCGTTTCATGAAATATTCCCAACATTAAATTTATCTACAAGTAATCAATGCTTCCTTATTATAGAAGAAACTACACATAGAACAACACACGCACATCACCTATTTAACTGACATTTTGTTTTGACATATGTTAATATTTTTTAGAAGCAATCTATGATTATTATAATTTATATTTGGAACGAATTAATAGTATAATTAATCATATAATTAAGTCAATAACAAGCATACTTTTAGTAATGCGTTATTGATTAGGATAATGATCTCCACACTTAGAGACTTTAATTATCATGTGACTAATAAATTACATCATCGAATTATTATCCAATAAATCATATTGATATATTTCTGTCTGACAGATAACGTCAAATACAAAATGAACATTTAATTTTTAATTACCCATTATTAAATTAGCGATAAACAAAATATTTTCGTCATAAAATTTCAAATGAAAAATATATAGGAAATACTGGTGGCAATCGCAAGTCCGACAACCGAAAGACCGTTGAAATCCCGACGTTCGAAATCCAAACTGTATCGACAACTATAATCCCGACTATATCAAAATTCCGACTATATCGAAAATGTCTACAATAACATTTTAAAATTATTCCGGAGCATAGTGACTTTTAAATTGTTATTAATAACAATTAATAATCTAATTGTATTTGAGATTATTTCATAATGTTAAGGTTTATTATGAATAATTCAACAAAATCAAATAAATTAATAATAATTTATTGTTATTAATAATAAAAGTGTAGCACAAGGTGACTACGCTCCGAAATAATTTTAAAATGTTATTGTAAAAATTTTCGATATAGTCGGGATTTTGATATAGTCGGGATTATGTTTGTCGGGATTATGGTTGTCGAGATTTTGATATAGTCGGGATTTCTATGCAGTCGGGATTTCGATAGTCGGGCTTGCAATATAGACCCAGGATATACTTAGGAGATACTTTAAAAGTATTTATTTCGTTATGATAAATAATTTATATACTATGAAATAAGAAATAAATTATTACACATTGTAATCTATTATTAAATTAAGTGAAAATTTATGTAGATATAATAAATCAAGTGAAAGGTATAGGTATTGAAATCCTATATTCGCGAATACTCGAAACTATCATGTGTTAGATATAACTGCACTAAATGGATGTAATAGATCTATTGGAAACAGTCCAAAGAATGCCTGCAAGCAGCCAGAAAATATGGCAAGACATATTAGCGATAACTTCACGATGAAAAGATTCTTAGAAGTCAGTCGGCTGTTATTACATTTGGAACTGACCATAAAATAATTATGATAAAAATGTTTTATGTCTACATTTAATGTTTTTTTTTTTTATATTAAATTTCAAACATATATTTCTTTGTCAAAAGTCTATTGACAAATATATTTTATTTTATATGAAAATCAGTATTTATCATATTTAAATTATTTAAATATTTATCAACTTTATAAATTATTAACACTAAATAGATCTAAAATTTATATTTCGAATCACGGTGTTCCTCACTAAGAAGACAATTTTCTTGCACTATTTGAACTGTAGTCATAACTAGATTAACGAATAGGATGTGTTCCGCTCAGAGAGTCGAACCAGAACCGAACCAAAAACCGAAATTAACTGATATTTTTTAACATAACCGTAACTGTAACCGGAACGTAATATTTTAACTTTAACTTAGGAAGACAAGAAGACAATTTTCTTGCACTATTTGAACTGTAGTCATAACTACATTAACGAATAGGATGTGTTCCGCGCAGAGAGTCGAACCGGAACCGAAAACCGAAATTAACTGATATTTTTTAACATAACCGTAACTAACTGTAACCGGAACGTAATATTTTAACTTTAACTTAGGAAGACAAGAAGACAATTTTCTTGCACTATTTGAACTGTAGTCATAACTAGATTAACGAATAGGATGTGTTCCGCGCAGAGAGTAGAACCGAAACCGAAAACCGAAATTAACTGATTATTTTTTAACATAACCGTAACTGTAACCGGAACGTAATATTTTAACTTTAACTAATTTAAATTGCTTTTTTTCGATTTTAAATTTTAATTTTAACCGGAACCGAAACTGAACCGAATTTTTTAGACGAACCGAAACCGAAGCTGTAATGATAAATATTAACTTGGAATGAAATCGTAAACCGAAACGTAGTTAATTTCAGTTCGACTGTCTGTGGTTCTCCGGAAATACTTCGTTAAGTAAAACTTTATTTTCAGAGGTAAACATACTATGGCCAGAATGGAAATACGTTTCTTCGTAAAGAAAATGAACAAAGAAAAGTTTTATTAAATAAATAGACAACGTAAATACAAGGTAAATTTACATTTAAAAAATGACTTGTTTCTGCTTTATTTTCTTTCTTTTAACAAATGCTTATACAGAGTTATTACATTCAACAGTGATCGCTTAACTTCTTCTTAATTATCTATTAAGCTTCGTTATCAGAAGTGACGTAACCGAAGTACGACTGTACTTGAATTTATTTTCCAAAATTAATAATTTAGATTTACCTATATTTAACATTAATTGAAATTATGTTTCATTTATAATAAAAGCAAACTATCATGTATTAAATCTGAATAATTATCATATTTTAATCATGTCAAAATTTGGCTACAAAATTGCTTTATACGAATAATTTGAATTCAATAAATTAAAGTAAATTTAATAAAAATTAAACAAATTTAAAATTGCTACTTGAAATTTGATCTCATTATTTTCTGTTTGAAGCAGTCCAGTTTAAACTGCGTTACACATGGATACACATTTACGTGCGGTTTAAACGAATCGTGTGGCATTTGCATGATTTACGTGGAAATGCAAATTGGCCAGCCCCGAACTATATTATATTTAGTGTACATAAACATGCCGTACATTTTTTATGCTTCGTGGCTGGTCGGAATTACTCCCCGTAGTAATCCATAATGACACTTGCAGGACTAAAAATAACGAGGCCCGCTGAAACAAGAATATCAACCTAAAAACCATACACACGGAGGCGGTTGTATAAAGAGTATTTCCATACTTGCGAGTTCGCGTTCCACCCCAAAAAACAACCACCTATTCCACACACATCAAACACGTAGAAAATAAAATATGAAAAGAAAAAATAGCGGGAACGCACTGCGTATAAATATTTAATTAATGTCGACGAAGTGGTAATTTATACATGCGGAAAAAAAACGTCTCCCATAAATATGAAAATGTAGTAAAATTTACAGCTGGATATGCAACGGCCGACAAAATAATTAATGTGCATTCGTGAATGCTTCATTTAGAAATGAACTGTGTTCGATATATGCTATTCGATATTTTCATTACAATTATCTGATAATAATTGAAATTTAATATAAATACTAAATGAAAATGATATAATTTCAATCGCAATTGGAAATGTAGTATGGTGAACTGATTATATCCTTGCGGAACTAAAAATGAAGGAGGTCATCACAATATTGAAAGTAGAATAATATGAAAAAAAAAAGTTATTTAACTCTTCGAAATTTCTAGACCCAACAAATTTTTAGACAACTTAATCAATATCGGATGGTATGGCCTATCAAGATTCATCCTTTGACATACGAACCAATTTAAATTGTAATTCTAGAAAATTGTAATAATGCTCTATTAGGCATGCCATTCAAAGAGTTATTAATAAATTATTTCAATTCGTGTTTCTTTGTAAATATACCTATTATAAAACATAGACATGTGACAATTTTAGATGAAAATATAAGATCTATAAATTACATAAAGTATATCCTATATTGTCGAATTTCCACAGTAAAACATATTACATGGTAATTCGTCGTTCATATACATTTTCTAAAAAAAATATAATAATGTCCTATTAGGCATGTTCAAAAGGTGGTACATTGGGTATACCACCGCCCCTCAAAATGTTAATAATAAATTATTTCCATTAGTATTTCTTTGTAAACATATCTATTATAAAATATAGAAATATGACAATTTTAGATGAAAGTATAAGATCTATAAATTACATAAAGTATATCGTATATTGTCGCATTTCCATAGTAAAACGCATTAAATGGTAATTCGTCTTTCATGTACAATTTCAAGAACATTATGATAATGCCCTATTAAGCATGTTCAAAAGGTGGTACATTGCGTGGGCCATCGCCCCTCAAAATGTAAATAATAAATTATTTCAATTCGTCCTTCTTTGTAAACATACCTACTATAAAATATAGAAATATGACAAATAAGATTTATAAAGTAAATCCTAAAGTGTCGCATTTCCAGTGTAAAACGTAAATTGCCAACAAATCAAGAAATCATAAGCATTTTTGCTGAAGGCGTCACCATTAAGCTGTTACTTTTATTAACTATACTTTAATAAATAGTAAATTTATAATTTAAATTCTACATAACCACGACCATTAATGGATGCTGAATGTGTGTGTACAAATAAATTATATTTCGTGAAACATACCTTAATTTCTAAATACTATCTAATAAATATTATAATCTTCAATTAAATTATGATTCAATTACTTTCACATTTTATAAATAATCACGTGTTTTTACATAGTTTATTTTTACCATAATAATATTTATTGATTTATTGACCCATTTAAAACTAAACGTACTTTTTATATAAAAAAAAAGTATAATGGCATATCTGACTGATGTTAATTAATAAAAATCAAAGTCCTTTAAGTATTGATAAATGACGTAAATGTTCGCTTTATCTTAGTACATGAGATTCAATAAATGCGATTAATACTCAATTAAACATACTTTATTATCCTATTTGATTAATTTCTAACACTTCTACCAATAGTTTCAAACAAAAATAGCACATGACTTACATATTTATTAACTCAAAAATAATATAGCAATATCTCATACATTGCGGCTTCGATCAATTCGAATTCACTATATTCCGGATTGAAAAGTTTAAAAAAAAAAAAAATTTAATTCAGAATAATACAAATATTTTTCCCCTGTATACAGTCAAGTTTCTGTTAGTGCGATTTATTTCTATTTTACTTACATATTTTGCTCGATTAGTCCGGTTCCAAACAATGTTTTTCTGTATTCATATAATTAATATTATTATAATTAATTGGAATTTGAAAATATCAAATATCTTATATAATTTAATCAAAAAAAATCTAGATTACCAAACAGCTTTGAAGAAAAATCTATTCCTATGTTTACATTAACTTAGCGATTTGAAACATCATAACAATTATTTAAATACAAATATTCATAATTTAATAAAGATTATTTATATTTAAAGAATAATATTTACAATTATGGAGAGGCGATCATCGACCCTACATTCTGAGCTGATTTATAGTACTGTTTGTTCATAAATTTAAATCTTTCGACCTTGCAAAGTTCGAACAACGTATCGGTTAGTTTTTTCTGTTGAACTTCTCATCTTGTCTTACAGGTTTTATATGAGATATTTCATATTGTTTGACTTGATCGCAACTTCTAGATGCAACTTCCCATTAACTTACATATAATTCCATACATGAATAAGTAATAATTTTTCATTGACTTTAATATTTCCTTAAGTTAAGCTAAATTATTATAGTTTTTAACTTTTATTACCATATAACACAACTGATATAAGTGACAAAAGTCTCTAAGTGACTATATCGATTACCTATTTTAAATATAATAATATACATTGCAAATAATAATTATCAATGTTTTATATTAAGACGAATATTTAAGTCGTTCAAAACGTGGTCAAGCCAGGGCAGGTTTGTGAGCCCTCGGTGCTTGCAGCAATAAAGCCATCGTTAATCACAGATGGACAGTTAAATGAATGAGGTTCAGCATATGGACCTTCAGCCAAGTCGATGAACAAAGACAGTGTTAAGGATAGCAGCAGATTGACAGTTAAAGGAAATAGTGGATCAATATACTACTGAAGTTAACCTACAAGACGACAACCAACAAACAAATTAAAAAATCAAATCATCATAATGGTAACTATCCACCGGGAACGATTATCCATTTAATGTCAACCGTGATCTTAAATTTACTCAATGTTCACATTGATGAACAGATCGTAAATAAAATTATACGACATAAAAAAATGTTTTATATTCATGATATTATTATTAATTGAGCAATTAATTTTATAACAAAATAATTACACACACAATAATATATTTGTATATATGTAATTTGAATATATGTACTAAATCAATAAATTCTGATTGCATTACAATTTAATCATAAATTATTTATTTATTGCAATAACTAACAATTAATTAATATTTAAATAAATAAAATATACACTCCGCTAGTGTAAACTATTACATTTAACATTTAAATTTATTTAATCTGCTCGAAATACTAATTTATTGGGCATGTGTTTGCATTTCTATTAGTTTACATAAGACATATTCAACCTCTCATTGAGTTCACTAAATGTAAACTTCATATAATTGCAGTTGAAACACTATTAAACTGCAGATCATTTTACACTAGCTTTAAATTAGAAATTATATTATAAACCAGCGTTTCTTAACCTTTTTTTTGCAACATATTTGTTTGAAATTGTACTGCGACGCAATTGCTAAAATTATTTCACCAATTCATCACTTTGACACATGGTGATAGTAGTCATTTCGCGACCTATAGTTTAAGAAACGTTATGAATCACAAATGATGATGTTGACAAGTCTATGATTCGAAGATGCATAAAGCAAATTAACATGTACATAATAAGCTTGGAAATGACTGTGGCTCTATTACGAATGCAAACTTCTCCTCATTCCATAAGCTTATTGGATCCCCTTAACTTTACGCCCCAATAAGCAACAAGTCTAACCGCAACTCTCAATCCGATGAATTAATCATTAAAAAATAATGTCATTCTTATTCGTCTACCAAATAAACAAAGGATTTATATTTTTAGGTTGATTGTTTGGAAGTTTCTTGTGGGGGCAAGAGGTTTCGATTTGTTTTAAAGAAATAATTTAACCATGCTTTACAAAATGAAAATATTAATTAAATATTTTTCTATACGATTGACTGTCCTAAAAAAAGAGCAAAATAAGTTATGTGGCTATGGTCGCCTGTATCACAAAAATCTGATACGAAAGTCGTTGGTTCAATTCCGAAAATCAACAAAAATTTGTGGTGGCTGTTAAACCCGAAAAGGGGTAGAAATAGGGCCGGAGAGATTTATGTCAATAAATAAATTGATATAAATCTCTTAAACTTAAAAAAAAAAAAAAAAACATTATAAATAGAATAATTTAGCTAAAAATTAAGGTAATATTTTTACTTTAATTCAAAATTTAAAAAAAAAATCAAGAAAAAAAATCTACTGATTTTGTTTGATAATTTAGTATTTATTGTCACAAAACTAAAAAGAAGACAAAATACATGTATTTTTACTTATTTCAGATTACTTAATTTTACGTTTATCAAAAATAAATTATATTAATTTGACTGTAGAAAAAAAAACATATGTTCCCTCCACTTACTGTTTTAAAAATTCTGCTATTTACCCTCAGAAAGGAAAACAAAACCAGAAACAATAAGTTTCAAATGTAGTCGCAGCTTATCTCATTGCATATATTCCACTGGAAAGCTCGTTAATTCGCTAGTTTCTGGAGTGCTGTTCGCAACACATTTGCAATCTCTACCAAAACCATAACTTATATTTTTTTTTAGTATAATGTTAATGGTTATACTCAATAATGCCAACCTTGCTGTCTTGTTAGTGAAGATTCTGTTCTTTTCTATTTCTTCTCTCTTTTTTTTTCATTAAGTGCAATGTGTAAAAGTTTCACGTTACACATAGGTTTGGGTGAAGGAAGCAATTAACGGTCGGGTCAATAAAACCACCTCCAGCACTTTTCCGGTCGAAGAAAAGCACTTTAAGGTAAGACTTACTGTCCAAATAATTGCGTATTTCAGCAAATGTACAAAACCCGAAGATTTCCTTCCGTTCCCTACAAATCTCGAAGATTTTATTTAATCTGACTTCACGTACTCCGAACTGTGTAAACTTCGCATCATTTCACACTTGTTTTGTTGTATTTATGGGCAATACATGAGTCGATTGAATTCATCCGCATTGAAATTCCATCCGTGTGGTAGTTCTGCAGTCGCATATGGATGCACGTTCATAGTTGGCAGGTAAAATACGTGTCTGAGTTGAAATTAAAATGAGGCCAGTGACTCGGACGAAGTACGTGTGCTCAAATATATGAAGGATTAAAGAGACCCTACCCTTTTCTGGTCCTAACCAGGTTTCCAAATATATATATGAAATCTAGTGCTTTAATGGCTTCGTCCCAACTTCGGTAGGCTAGACTAGTTTGGAATTATATTAGGGAATGCCACCTTGCCCCAATTTATCACTCGCAAAATTTGTCTCCTCTTTCGGTTCCGTTGATATTCATTTTACACGAGATTTATAACGCCCATTTAATTTTGTATCTTGCACTGACGACCTCTGACAAATGGTTCAGCGTCGACCACCGGAAAATTTACATTTTATGAAAATCGCACTCAATCTTACAGCGAGTTTAGAACTTCAAGACTACTATAGCAAACAAATACTGCTATCTTGATTTTGTAATACAAACTGTGCTATAATGCTATGAATTTTAATCAACTTCAAAACTTAATAAATTTGACATATCTATTATTTACTATTAAAGAACTTCAACAAATCAATTATTAAAACAAAACATTTTTTTGATATAATAAATTAAAACAAATATAAAATAATAATTAATTATTCATATTAAAAATTAATCAAAAACAATGAAAAATATATTATAATAATTCATTCGTGTAGATTAGAAACATTTTTGTGCTTTTAACTATATGGACTATTCAAATCATATTAATGGAACGCTCCTGTTTATGTATGCATGCGGTGTTTTGTGAAGTCGAGTTAACTCCCTCCTGTTCAATTTACTTTCATATTACCTCTACATATTTTAGTTCTGCTTCATACCGTCACTCTCAAACATACATATGCTTCATACTATGAGCTTGAAATATGATTACTGATCTCTATGTAACCATGATATTATAATACAATTGTGTACAGTCGTGCATAGTATAAAAACATAATTGCATGCAATGTGAATAGGATCAGTCCAATGTTGTTTAATTTATTTTGTATAATACATATTGTAGCAATATAATTTTTCTGTATTGCATTTCTTTCACAACAAATATTCACGAGTCATCACTGACGGCACTAATAATTAAATATTAAATTTAAGTCACAAAAATTACAATTTTTAAGCGAAAATCTTTATTAATATCATTAATGCATGTTACATCATCTTGAAATGGTTTAATTCTGAAAGTGTTCTTGCCTAATGAAGCTGTCATTAGGATATGCGAACTGGTTCAAGGATCAAAGCTAGTGTAAAGGATAAGCGGAGACGTGTTGCACAAAACAGCACTTCTCCAAAGAGCTTTTTTTTTCGCTCC
The DNA here is from genome assembly GCF_001412225.1 of Nicrophorus vespilloides. Lineage (NCBI taxonomy): Eukaryota > Metazoa > Arthropoda > Insecta > Coleoptera > Silphidae > Nicrophorus > Nicrophorus vespilloides. The sequence continues at coordinate 19,165 of NW_017097073.1, forward strand.
TTGACAGAAGACCAACAAAGGCATACATTACATCACAGCTCATGCACAATATCTCACCATAACATTACTTGCAAGTTGAATTGATTGCATTACGTAATTGGGAGTTATTGTCGTTCAAATAACGGTACCATTAACACCTTTCGGCTATTCAAAATACTGTTGAATGGAATGGAATTCCGGAGTATGCTAATAACTTAATATCCGAAATTATTAGCGATCACGTAGAATTGTTCGATATTCGAAGCCCTAAAATTGGCTCCATTATCTTTGCCGTAAATTGACTTTCGATTTGCATAGCAATGCAATGTAAATTGCTATCTTGAAAGTTTATTGCGATCCCTCCAATTAAGCCAAAATCATTGATTAGTACCAAAATCTATCATTTCGATTCAATGTTGAAACATCTGTGTATTCGTACGACTAATGAAATAGACAATGCAATAATTAACGAACAAAACAAAGTATTCTTATCGCAAATTGTTGCTGCATTGGTTAGTCCTCAATAAATCAACACTTTAAGAAATACACGAATACCTCACATATTCCTAATTGATTATATTGTGTTTGAACAAATCGAGCACATAAAAACAAAAATAGAGTTGACTATAAAGAGGTAAAACCGATTTAATGTATATTTTTTTTTAAATGTATTTTTATTCTGTTCAATTAAAATTTAATTTTCAAACCGTACTATAGTAAATCCACACTGATCGAAGCCTCAAAATGCATTATATTACTCTAATGAAGTAAAAGCAAATTCCAATGAAATCAGTACTTAAAGTAAATTTAGTATCTTAAGTGCAATGCAGTAGTAAGTATATGTTCTTATCAATTATCAATAAGAGGAGTTTAAGATACATTTTATGGAACTGATTTTTAGATTAACTTTAATTTATGTTAACCATCATTTTATACGACTATTTCAAGAATTTTTACCTTAATCTTTAGTTTTTAGATAATTTTGTACAATGTATTTCAAAAGCTTTCAATGAAATCACTACTGTTCAGACCAACTAATGTAGAGAATTGTAGAAAAGAGATAATCCAATACTATAACTTTGTTTTTGTTAGACATTCAAGGATTTAGTGTAGTATGAGTTATCAATGAATTTGAATTTTGAAATATTTTAGAACATATTGTATTTTTAGTAGTTAAAAGTTTTTATTACAATAAATATTGTTACTATTATATTGATTTTTGAAAATTGTAATTAAAATTGTGTAATAACTATATTTGCTCATTCGACCTCATATCAAAATACTAAATCAATTAAATTATTTCCAATTCGGTTTTCCAAAAATAATTGTCCTCTATTTCATTTATCTGCTATACTTCATTTAACTAATTTCTGACAGAACTTGCATTTAACATATTAATTATGTGTATTTTATAATTAATTAATCAGATGAACTCTATTAATTTATAATTATTTTATTGAAACCATAAATTACAATATTTTTAGAACAGATTATAAAAGACAACTGAATTCTTCTGTTTTGTAATTATTCCTAAATGTTTGAATTTACTATATTACTTTCTGGCTGAAAGTAAATTGGACATAGCCAACTAAGAGAAACATCCCGCATTTCCGTCTCGTAACATATTTGACCAAAGTGCCTTACCGCAATCACTAATTAAAGCAGACCAGTGCAGACCGTTGGCAACAAACATTCACATCCAAACTTTGGACTTAAAGACCTTTAGCAAATATTACGAACATATGGATACCGATAAATGATGGTCTCGCCTCTTGCAGCAAGAAATTACTATCAGAGTATGGCATAAATTCGACCTTTTGGGAGAAGGCCAGGCCTATATCACATCGATTCATTTTCGGAATTATTTAGTGCCAAAGATTCTGGAGCGCAATGCAATAGAGCCGTAGCATAGGGGGTGGGTGACGGCACCAAATAAATTCGGTGGCTGCTCTGCGTAAGATCTGACCCAGTTTCCGCATTACAAGACTCGACGAAAACTGGGAATACAGCCATGTGAATGCAATGCAAGTTTAAGAAACAGTGCCACTTGCGACTTTAAAAAATTGCCAGTAAAAACTAATCAAATTACTGTTGGCTTTAACAGGCAAAAAGCGCAAAACGTTACTATGCTTTATATCCACTTGAGAAACTCGCATTGAATATAAACTTTTAATTAATGAAGTCATTAAATGCTCCATGTTAATGTTAACAAATTACTTCATATTTCAAATAAAATCTAATATTTTAATTCTCACATTTACTACAAGAAAGACTTATCACAATATTTCCCTACAAATATTTAGAATGCCATCTATCGTGTACTTTATGTACGACAAATTTAGTAATTTAAGCAATGTATACTTACAAAACTTACATGGATTACCAATTCTAATAATACTTTTTAAATAAACTAGACTAACACAAGTAATGAAAGTATAAATATTTATTTATAATGTTTTGTTCTTCCAAATATTAAAAAAAAAAACATTATTCATTAATAATTTGTAATATTTTGTAAAGTAAAAGAAAATTTACTGAATTTACATAACAACATTGACTTTCCATACTATTATGGAATTTCTTATACATAAAATAAATCATTTTCGTTATTAAAATTCTTATACTCATATTAAATAACGTAAAATTTAAAAAGTAAACAATATAGAGTTGACAATTCTTAATGTATTTGCTTTTCAAAGATAGTGATACAAAATCTTGACACACCAAAACACAGTGACTAGACTAATCACAGTTATAATACACAAAATTAAACATGTCTTTAAACATGTAAATACTTTAGTAAATATTAACAAAATATGAAAAGAAAAGAAGTGGAATAACAATTTAAAGTCGACTGTAAATGACTTATTTTAAAGCATATCTGTTTGAAACAGCAATTTCAAACAGATCTCAAAAACAAGATAACTTGGAGATCTGAATTAGACAGTTTTCCGCATCCTCTGTTCTCAACTAATTACATTCATGAAATTAAATGTTTCGTGATAATATTTCGAATTAATGTTTACTTGAAATTAAAATACGAGGCGGTCCCAGAAGTACTCGACCCAAGTATAAAGGGCGGTTTTTGTTTGAAAAAATTACTATGATCAAAAGTATTAAGCTACGTCAAGTGAATTTGTAAACTTGAAAAAAATTGGTCATCATTGTGTGATACAATACTTTCATTTAAAAGGTTTCAGTGTAACCAATATCAAATATAAAAGGGTTATCGAGGACCAAAAATTTTGAGAAACACTGCTCTATAGCATTTTTTAGTTTGTAAAAAATCAACTTTCTTATCCTTTAATAATAATTGCAGCATTTATTTTTTTTTATTTCTGACATTGAAATGGATTTATAAAATTATTATATCATAATATTGAAACATTATACGATCACAATCAAAAACATTTTTTGGCATTGGCTAGTTCTGTTTATAAACTTAAATTAGTTTATAAATATATAAGCTTGCAATAGAAGTAGTATTAGGTTAAGAATCTTTTTTTACACACATAAATTTCATTTAAAGACCCGAGAAACGTAATCAGCTATTATTCAGAATGTGAAGAAATGTTTCTGAAATTAATTTTTCCAAAACAGCAAGCAACACAATTTCATTACGGGGAATCGCCTTTTTAATACGATCATAAACATGAACTGCTGTTTTCATCTTTACGATGCGTTTCCTTGTTTTATGTGTTTGCTGCGGATGGCGTTTCACAAAGCATTTTCTCTGGATGAAGAATTAAATATGCTAAACGCTTCTTGTTTGCACACTCACCATTCTCGTCGAATTCGCTATCCGAAGAGCTGCTGCTGGAGCTGCTCTTGTGCGCAATGTTTTCCTTCCTACAAATGTGCGTCAAGCTCTTCCTATCCGGCGACTGGGTGACGCCGCTCGTAAATTTCCTACAATGTCTTATATAACGCTCCGGCACGCACTGCAAATAACAAAAGAACATTCCAATTAGACATTTGCGATTGTTCCGGAACTTGCGCAGATTCTCCCCACGGAGATTTACTCCCCACACATGACACAAGGAATGAAATTGCTGAAGTGCTTTTCCTAAGAGGGTGATTTAATTTTGTTTAGTTTTTTAGTGAAACTCGAAACAGGTCACCAAAAAATTACTACGTGAATTCATTTTGATCGCATCATCACCTCGTGACATAAAAAATAAATACTGCATACTTTAACTATTAAAAATAATTAGCTTGTTCAAAAACAAAAACAAAATTTCTACAACCAACTGACAGTTGACAATCAACCAAAGAAACCAAGTTTTATTTTTAAACATATTTCAAAATTGATTACAGTAACAAATATTTTTCGAGTCACTAAAGAAAAGACAGAATTAAAAGAGTGTAATACATAAATATACTTAATTATGATAGTTTCTACATGATATAACAGTATTTATTTTGATTGGCATTGGATATTCTTTATAAGAGTTTCAAGTCTTCAACTAATTCAAACTAAAAATTGACACATATCTCTCTGTTACACATTGAATTTATATAATAAAAAACGTTCAAGGTTTCTAAAAATAAATCATTTTAATTGTTTAGTTTCTGATAACAAACGATCCGACAAGAAAAAAAATAAAAAAAATAAATTAACAAATGGCGTAAAGGTTATCAAAAGTCTGTCATCTTGTATTTTGTTTTTCCTAGAAGTTGCTTTCAAGCAATTTGCTACAAAAAAAAATGAATTTTAAAGACTGATATTTATATTATAATATTAATTAATTAATATTTGATTGATAGACTGTATTGATTATATAAACAATGTGGCAATCCCAAAAATATATAATCTTTTGTTCGTGAGTTGGTATTGATTACCACTGCTTCCATTTGAAGCTTTTATAAAGTTCTGAAGAATGCCAAGTTTTGTTTTACAGCAACGGTCTGAATACAAATTACAATTTCACAAAAAATACTTTTACTTACATTCATCGTTAAAAGAATTGCATAAAATATTATTACATTTTTTTTTTTTTTTAGCTTTTATTGTTCATTCACAACCTGCAATCTCGGGTATTTTTGTCATATAATATGTACAATTATATATTAAACTCTAGATTTTTTGTGATAATTTTGTAACATTGGATTTTTATTTTATTTATAGTAAAAAATTAGAACATTTTAAGATTTATATTAGATCTTAATGTTTCTGCCTTGAATTCTTACAACTGCTATAAATGCTTTTCTAAACTTATTCTTAACATACTTTCTATTTGAGTTTAATAGAGTTGCAAAAATGTTAGGTTTTTATGTATTATATTAAACTTATATTTTGTAGAATTAACTTGTATTTGTATGTGTAGTGTATGTTTAATGATAATAACAATAATATATTATAAAATGGTTAGTAAATGATCACGAAATGGATATGAGTGTCTAGTATTTATTAAGTGATATTAATCTCTTAATTTATTATCAGTTTTGTCCTATTATTAGATAAATATATATGCTCTACAAATATATCTAATTAATATTACAAGACAACCTTTTTATTATCAGACATCACTTTATTACATTTTAGAAATTATTCTATTTGATAAAAATATAGATATTGTCGCGGCCGAACAATTTATTATCATCTATTGTACAATTAATATGTATATTTGTTAGGTCTAACACTTTCCTCTTAATTATTACAAAGCATATGTCACGAATCCATCAAATATACAAACGGATACTTATTCCTGATTACTTAGAATGACTTGTGGAATATTCCGAAAAACGGTTTCACATTAAAGCGTCATTTTATCAATAGTCTTCTTCCGCCCTTAAACAACCCCTTTTTGAAATGGATACATTTTTGTATTATATAATTTAGTATTAGTTAGAAGGTCGAAGTGAGAAGATAGTCTTAGTTGGTGGATCGAAGGAAGAATACTGTCTTCCTAATTATTAACATAAGAGGAGAATGTAACTCTTAGTTAATAATCCATGAGATCAACAGATGTATAGTTGACTTCTCAATAAAAATACTAATATGTACAATAAAACTAATTAGGAATATTGCATTTAATATTCATAAACCCCTCTAAAACTCCACAACGATATATCTACGAGATAATCCACAATGCTAAAGATTTCATAATACCGGGATACAATAATATGTCAAACAATGATTTACTGTATGCCTCACATTAATAGTGTAACTGTTATTCAAATAATACAGGTACGAAAATTTTACTCCAGAGAGAAATAAAGCATTGTTTCAAATTTTAATTGTTTCATCCGACATCGAGTCTTAATTAAATGAGTAATTTCCATGTACAAAGGAGCCCAGTATAGACGGTAAAGCAGACTCAAAATCAAAACGCCCACAAGCAGTTAATTAGCAACGTCTTCAATGTGAACTTCCGTTGAAATAATTCACAGAATCAATAATTATATAACTACCGTTCTTTTCATAAGCTTTTTTCTATTAAGTTGAACGAACACAAACAAAAATAAAGAATCAAGGTTTTACCAATATGTGTATTTTTTCTTGTAACGATGTTAGTCTTTTTGGTGCTCCTAACATTTGACCCTAAAAGTCCCATTGTGCTGCCCCACAAGTTGATTACATCCAGATGTCCTTTATAACTTTGAGAGGAGGCTCGTATCTTTTTTTAGAGAGTATTTACAAAAAAATAATATGTTTGTCCATTAGCTGTAGTATTTATCAATTATTTTTAAATAAATACTTTAATATTTAAATATTTTTATAGAATCTTGCAAAATCTTATAAAGTAAAGTGTCTATGTCATAATCATCATCATCAAGAAACAAATTAATGTTTTATCAACTTAATAATAAATTCGTATTGACTTAATTAAATGGTTAATCTTCAACATATGCTTTTAATAAATATGTAAGACTACATCTAGTATTTCTGTTTTATATTATTTGTCTACATCCTCTTTAAATCCATTTATTATGATTATTAATATCTTTAATATTTTTGATAATAATAATTACAATTTTAAATTATGATTCGGCAGAAAATGTTGCATTTATCTAATTGTTTCTAATATGTCATTTAAGAGTTTTTTTTATTATTAAGAATAAATTGTTTCGCATTAGTTTTTAATTATATCTATTAAAATAATTTCAATTCCTAATATTTTCTTACATTTTCTCGCACACAATAATTCCAAATATTATAATAAACATTTATAATTACGAAAGTAACTAATTATTATTTGATTTACCTGCTTTTATTTAAGTAATGAATTGCTTTTAATTAATTGGTTAATTTATTTATTAGTTTATGTCTACTTTTTTATGTATTTTTTATTATTTATTTTAATTGGTTATTGTCGTCTACAATTTTAAAAATATGTAAATATAATTAAGCTTTCTTTTTTTTTCAAATATCACAATTTATAATAATTTCAATACTTAAATAAAGGCGCGAGTAGTTAAAGGTTAAATTTAAAATCCATTTAATTGTGTCATGCAGTTCTTAAACTATGGGTAGCGTTAATTTTTATTAGGTCGCAAAATGACAGCTGTTAACTTGAGATCGATGTATAATTACAAATGAGTAACGCGTCAATAATGTTGATAAATGCTGGTTTAATATATAGCAAAAACTATTTACACCTTGTTCAATTTAACATGGTATTACATAACCTTTTACGATATGTTTTTTAAGAATTAACATCTCTCCGAACGCCATACAAATTTACACCAATTGATAATATGTACAAGGACGCTAGATTTTAAAGTCGATTTCTACTTCCCCTTATTTGATAATTTATTTTAATATAAAAGATCTAATGATAAAACTTCCTGTGGACTATTGTTTCAATGGAGATATAGAAATGGAAAGCGTACATTTTCAAATTCTCAAAATTAATTGAATCTGAAATTAGAGGATTTAATGAAGAAACCGTGGAGCAGCAAACGAAATGTGGATTAATTTCTTCCAATTTATAATTCCGATCACGCCTCGCGCCGTGCTTTAAATATGCAGACTTAAATGAGTATTATAATAAGTAAGATATGCCGTTTAAGAGGATAATTGCGAACATGCAAATAAAAATAATCGTATTATCTCAATGAAGAGGTCAGTATACTCAACATTTTGTGTTCACTTTTATCACTAGTTTATATTTTATTTTCTCCACAAGATAATATTGTCGGATTCTGATTTTTTTTATAAGTACACACTAGTTTATTTTTTATATTAATTTTAGCACTCGACGTGTTTTATATGTTAAACACTATACAAAACTAGCGACAATTGGGGTAAATTACTCCCAAATGGGGTAATAGTGAATTCTTGAGGTAACAATCACGTTCAGTAATTAGAATCGTATGAATCCATAAAATATATTACAACTTGCAGACGACACATAATGTCGGCGTTAATGAATATATATTGGGGTAATAGTTAAAAAAAAGTTCGCCGACCCCTGAATTTGAGAAATGTAAATATGTAAAGTAAATATAGATAATAATATTTTATACAACATTTCTATATCTAATCTAACTGTACCAATTAGAAATAATATGAAATTGGTAGCTTGCTTGAACAGTATAAAAACTATTTGATACATTGCTACAAAATGATAAATTGGAGTAAACCAAATCAAATCAGAATTCGTTTAACATATTTCTAAATAAATCAAAGATATAAGGAAGTTTTTTCTAGCAAACACAACACAAGTTAATGGATGATTTCAAGACAAAATTATAGAAGTTTTTACCAAAATAATATAGAATATATAAAGGTACATTAGGAACGTTTTAATTTTGTTGTAGTAAAAATTATCATGATTTAGAAATATGTGTTATTGTTAAGAGATCTGTATTAAACGCAATAACTTCATATAACAGAACGACTTTATACAATATAAAAATTCTTTGTTCGAAAAAAGCTTTTCATTTTCTTTACCAAGGATCGTATCCCCATTCTTGCCATAATATTTTTATCTCTGAAAGAGACATTTCGCTTAAAAAAGTAATATATAAAAATATTGCAAGTATACTCAAAAATCTCAGCAAATCAAATGTTTTTCAGCAAGGTTCAAGGACTAAAACAATATAAAATACATTGTTTTATAGTATTAAAATATATAATACGTATATCATAACTGTAAAGTATATATAATTTATTGTATGCCAATTTAGTTTACAAATTATTATTATTTTTTAATTAAGAATAAATGGAGCAAAACTCCATTAAATTGATTTTTCAGTTTTATAATCTCCATTTTGCAATAGATTTTTCAAAACTAAGTTTATAAATATAAAATTATCAATATGAATCATTATTCTCGATTTTAAACTTTTTAATGTACATATGGCTCGTCATAATTGGTATTTTATTATAAAACAAAAGAAACATATATAGTAGAATAAATTAAATATTTTCTTACATGAATGTAAATGAAATAAACTATATCTGTTACATATTTTTTTATCTGTAACCACAGGATATCCACATAAATTAGAGTATGTTATAATCGAATTGTAAACTTCCTAATAAAACAAATTTATTAAATATTGAAATAAAAATGAAATGTCTAAAACAGTAGCAAAATAATGAAATTGTACGTCCATATCAGATAAATAAACATAGATGACAAAATATTTCTAATGCTATTTATTTCTCATGACAAGATTCAGTACATTTTGTATGTTTTAAAATGTAATCAGTTCGTGTTGTTTTGTTTAAAAACTATAATTACTTTTGTAAAACTGCAAACAATCTAAGTTTAACCAATTATTACACTAAATTATATTAAACATTCTTACACAAGTTTAAAAAATATGAATACACACAATTAAATATAGTGCACAAAAATAATACAAAAAAAATGTGAAAATCGTTGTTTAATATTTAATTAGTGTAACCCATTGTATTAATAAGTAATCCCGCTGCATTGTTTCAAAGTTCACGTATAATATTGTCACCATTTCAATATGCAGGACCGTCTTTTGAAGACATTTCGTATGAATACAAAGCCCCTCGACCAGACAGACAGACAGTTACACACCATTCACGTTTCTAGAACCGCCGCCTGGTAATCTCGAAATGCGAATTCCCACCCGAAGTATCACCATTATTAGGCCATTCCCTTGTTTGTTGTCTCTTCTTTTTTGTCATCTTTTATTCAAATGAGACTCGAGCGTTCGTGAGTAATCGATACAAGCGAAAAATATAAAATAAATATACCGCAACTTCCTAGAAAGTGTGAAATGTACATAGTATCTTACCGGAAGCTAAAACACAACAATCTAAATGATTAGAGGTGCTTGATAATATCGAAATTGTTTGTAATCTAACCTAAATGATTTTTTTTTAATTCAGCTCAATTCTTTGAGTTCAAGATGCAGCAGAGCCTCGGAATATATTTTAGGTTGTCGCGGAATTCACCGATTCCAGTTCTTGGCCTTGAACCAAGTGAATGAATATATAGAAGAGCCTTTAAACTTTCAATTAAGATTAAGAAAATCCAGAAGGAACTACATGTATCATAATTTTGCAAAAATAACTTAAAATGTATACAAAATAATATACAGGATTTTCTATAATGAATATTATTTAATTTAGTAACAGTTTTTTTTTGTTATAATTATATAAATAAGTTGTATTTTGTATGTATAACTGCTTCAATAAACATTATAAATTAATTAGTTTTATTCCTGCAATATAAAAAATACCATTTGCGCATATAACTTGTATAAGTGCCCTTTTCCAAATTACAAATACACAAATTCAATTAGATTTTATTTATTCTATATTAAATAATTAAACAGCAATTAATTAGCCACTTCATACAATGCATCAAACCACTTAAGAGGATAAGTCTTGATGGTCAAAACAAAAAAATAATACTAAACAATATATGTGATTGCAGTTGCATATAATAACGGAAATATATATATTTTAGTTAATAAATTAATAAATTCTTAATAGTATGAGTCTAAAAACAAACTGATAAAATCATATTTTGTAACTTATACAATATATAATCAATTCGTAGTATTATTAATGAATTAAAAAAATATCTTAATCAGTAAATAGAGATGAGATAATACAAGTTGTAGAATGTGATCCTTAATAACCAATGATTCATCGTCACACAGACGTCACGCACAGGTTTCTACAAATTACCATTTATCAGTTACGTAAAAAAATGAGTTGATTCAGTGAAATGATGGCGCGTATTGTAAGTCTAGTACATTCTCAATGAATCAAATATAAGTAATAGTGGAAAGCTTATTTTCTACTTTCATTTATGCAATAATTATGAACGACAATGAAATTATTCAAACACATTACCATTAATGTTATGTATTTTTTGTCAACAGTTAACATTTAAATTCGTTAAAAAGTATACAAATGAGAAATAAATTACCGCAATTCTGGAATAACTTTATAAATGACTACTGAAATAAAATATGAAAATATATTTTCAAAAAATGGTGGCATTGAATGATAAATAATGTATATTTGTCTGTTTTGTAGGTTAGCACATCACATTGTAGAATATTATTGGCACTCGTTCGTACAGTCGTTACCAAGTCATAATGCAAAATGAAAAAGACAATGGTATATATGTAATACGCATTCATGAGAATGCAACTGCATTTGGAAGATATAACCAAAAGAGAGGTCAGAGAAAGTACTGCATCATTGATCGATGATCGAAAAGAAAATCAACGGCTGCATAATCAGACTGCAGCTGAAAAAGCAATTAATAACCAATTTGTTTATTTTTCAATAAATTTACATTTAAATTAACACTTATTTATAATTTAAATTTTTAAACAAATTTTTCGAGGAGAGAATGTATGGTTTAGTGATTGAAGCTCTAGCATAAACTAGCATTAAATGTGTCAATTAATGCGTACGTTAGTATTAAGTATAAGTGTAGTTTTATTAACTTTACGTACATTTTCAGATTTTAGTTAATGTAATGTAATATGAATTTACATAGAAAGATTAAACAATTTATACTTGGGCATATACTTCGAGCATTTCGCAAAATTCTTCTACTTTCGAGAAACAAAAATCGCCAAACACAAATTTAAAAATCATCATATAATATCAATGAAATTTTCGAGCAATATCGTTTTCTGAAAATAATAATACCAAAGTTATCGATGATATAAAAATATTTTTGTGTTAAACTATATTTGTAAAAATGATAATCATTGTTATAATAACTAAAAATTCTATTTAGTATATTTTGAATATTACCAAATGATAAAATTACGAATAGCAACAAAAAAAACGAGGAAGAAATAAAATTGTGGACCCACGCGATAATTTTGTTATTATTTTTGGACGTGACAGACTTTGTGGGTTATTGGGTCAATATACAAGACTGCATGAAAGCGAAATGATTAAGCAATGAGGACGATTACTTTTGAGAATTGAAAAGCAGCCGAATTAACTGAGACTATGTGACTGAAATCAGGGCTGCAAATAATGTATTTACAAATGAGTATTATCTATTTTGAGATCATTTTAAATATAACAAATATTATAATTTCTCTTATACAAATAAATAACATTTAAAATTTAAACAACTTACTGAATTAACTGAATTGTATAAGATTTCATTTTAAATATTGATAGACTTCGACGAATGTATTAAAAAAAAACTTAAGTAGTTTAATTGATTATTTCCAGCATTACTACTGTATATTGGAACTGTATATTGGCTACCTCACAATGCTTAACTTTCATAGATTTATAAAATATAATTAAATTATATATATTTGATACATTTTTATTCGTATTATTTAATACAAAACATGTTAATAATATGAATTAAATGTAGAAGACTCAATAATCAAAAAATAATTTTATAGTAAATATTTTGATAAAATACATTTGATAATCAATTTAAAAGAATAAATTGTTTATATAATATATCTTTGAACTGTTTTTATTTTTTTAGAAATGTTAGTTAATTAAATTTAGAAGTCTTGATAATCGACTACTGCTACTATTAATAGACTAACAACCTGTGCCAAGAACTGAATTCTGCGTAAAAATGTTCTAAAATTGTAAGTTATTGAAATAGACACAACAAAAGTTTCTTATTAAGTATATTCAACGAGGTACCAATAAGAACAAATAAATATTCCAATTGGAAATGTTCAACTATTACTAAAAAAAAAGAAAGAAATGTGAGACCTGCATCAAACTTGTTGAGTTTATTTAAATTAGTTTAATGAACTTAAAGCAAATATTATTGTTTGTTTTATTGATCAAGTTTACAGATCCGGTAATTGCATAGTTTCAGAAATAAAGGTGAGTTAACCTCACTTAAAGTTGAACGTGGTGCAGATAGAGAGAGTAGGACAGGTTTGGGTTTGCCGGGACCGGCACTGCAGAAGACCGCGAAGGGGTGTAACCTATGCAGACTCCAGCAGAATGATTCAAAATAATAAATACGGTAGGTTGCATGGTTGGTTCATTTGAATTGATTGAACAGCCTAGACGAAGGTGTTGCTTGCCATTCCTGGCTCTGAATGAAAAACGATCACTTACATGGATCACTGTAACACTGTTAATAAATTGTATTTGTTGGAATCCCAGACAAACTTCGATTTTATTCAAGAGGCGAATCCTACTGATACCACCGGCGAACGCCATGATGCCAACTAATGCGCACAGCGCGACGAAACCGACGAACTGCAGGCCAAGACTACAAAATCAAATCAAATATTGTTTTGGTCCGGCGCAATGCATACACTCGCACACAGCCAACCTAAGCTATTCGTTCTTCGACACCGACGCTACTGCATCACCTGGGCACTTCTATCAGCTGATGTCCTTCAGAACATCTTCGTAGAACTATTTGTTATCTTTCACCCGCATTCCGTAGGCCCCTGCTACCTGCGGGTGCTCCATATATTTCTACAGTCAGTTAATTCACAAATCACTTCATTTCCATTCGTACATTATCATACATTAAGTCAGCCCCTAGGATACCTGATAATCACTAGACCATACAGTTCATGCCAACAACCGGAACCGACTGAAGGACAGACGATTATATTATTAGAAGAACAAGAAACCACAATTGATAACTCTCAATCTGAAAATACTCTTATTTCAAAATAAACCTGTTTCCGCTTAGAAGCTTCTATTTAGGGCACCGGTTTCCAACCTCCCAGGGGAAGCGCGGACTCTTGCCATGGGAGGCGCCAAAAATGTTTATTAAATTAATTTTTATACCACAATATCTTCAAATAAATAAAACGTGTCTATATTATTTAATCTATTAAAACAATAAAATGTAAGGGAGGCGTAGTAGCATAAAGGTTGGAAACCGCTGATTTAGGGACAACATGAGAACCTTAAAAATGCAAAAACCAAATATTAGCATGGACTTCTTAACGAAAAAAAAAACCTGTACATTAAGACTATTATTGAAGATAGTATCAATAATAGTCTTAATGTACAATAATGATGTACTATTAATAAAGAGTATAGATTTATCTCTGAAATGAATGTTTTTTTTTAATTGTATTCATTATATGTTCTTACCTACCCCAGTGAATCTCAAAGTGGAGGGTCGCAGAAACATTGATGACAGACAGAATGGTATGTTTTTCTATATATACCCATTCTTCGGTGGGTCCTTTAAATTTTTTCACGAACCAAAAAGTTTGAGAAACACTGACCTTCCCTATAAAATATACAAGGTGTCACGTGAAAATTTCAAAATTTACGAAGTGTTCCATTTCAGGAAAACTTTGGGAAACCCTGCTCTGTACAATATTAATTATTAACTAGAAGTTTTAATTATTTATAAATTAGTCTATTAGTCTATTTCTAGCCACTGATTATATAATTATTTCAAACAGTATTAATATTAGAGTTTTTATAAAAATCTTCTTACCATTTCATAACATTTATATACGTTTGTTAAAAGTTATATATGTAAACGATTTATAATGAAAGAAGGTATAATAGTATTTCTTAAAAAGTAATTAAATCAGAGTTAAATATATTATAAATATTTACACAACACAGTGGTTTGATGCAATTGAGTCAACTCTACTGTATATCAACATTCAAGTTTATTTATGTATGTGGTAAATAGAAATATGAATGTTCTGTATACTTTGGGAAGTCTTTTCTTAATAATATATATTTATATTGATATTGGTAATAAAACATACAATGGGACAACGTAGAGATTATTTACATAAAAATAAAAAAAAATGCTATACAAAATGATAAATGAAATGATTGACAGAAGCAAATAAAAGTAATATTGAATAAACTAATAGTAATTATATAGGTTTCTAACATAACATTAATAATATTAATTAAGAAAACAATAATATATAATCAGACAACTGAATCAGACAACTTCGTCAACCAAATTAAATGGTAATTCCTCTTAACTGTCCTTTTTTTGAAAATTATAATATTTTCCTACTACACATGTTCCAAAGGTGGTACATTATGTGTTCCACCGCCCCTCAAAGAGTTAAATTAATAAACTTATTAAAAATACCTAATACCATATGCTATAAAATGCACTCATTAAAAAACTAAAACATTTTTCTAAATTGTTGAAAAATCTTATCCTTATTTTCTTAACAAAATTAATATAGACTTTCACTTTACACTGCTAGTGATTAAGAGCAGAAAGAGCTATGGTCAATAGCTCTTTGCAAAAAATGACTTTTTATTTTACAATTATTTTATTTTATTATTATACCAGACATATATTCAAAATGACATTTAAATTTGTTCATTACGTAATATATATAAGATAACTTCAAGAATGTCTATTATTAGTTACACTCTGTTATTATTTGCATGTTTTTGTTTGATAACAATATTTCATAATAAAATTCTTCACATAATTGGTAAACTACTGCCATCTTTCGAGAAAACGGAATTTCTTCTACGCTAAGTAAAAGTTGACTTTTTCGTGAAATGGTATAAGTTATATTATTTTTAATCAATTAATTCAATTGTTATATTTGTACCATATTTAAAATTGTAAATATATCCCGCCTTTTCCCATTCAATTTCCTGTAAACTCCAAACAAACGTTTTGACAATTGACAGCAATATAACATTGCTGTAAATGAATGTCGAATGTCATCAGCTGTAAATAGATTGTTGTAGTATACAAAACATATAAAGAATGAATTTTAAACCTGACATACCTTCCAAGGATGATTGGGTCCGTCTTTTGGATTCCAAGGATATTGGGCGATCTAGTATGAACAAATTGATTATGAATTACTTGGTGACAGGTAAGTGCCAATTATAGTATTAGTGAGACAAAAATTTTAAGTTGTTTTTGATGCAGAGGGCTTTAAGGAGGCAGCTGAAAAATTTCAACAAGAATCTGGGGTTGGGCCCACAGTTGAATTAAACTCCTTGGATGACAGGATTCGCATCCGAGATGCAATTATTAATGGAAGAGTCCAGGAGGCTACAGCATTCATCAATCAACTACATCCAGAGCTATTAGATAACGACAGATACCTGTATTTTCATTTGCAAGTAAGAATAATCTACTACCAGTTTGAATACATATATTTATTTTATAAACTACTTTATTTTAAGCAACTGCATTTAATTGAATTAATAAGAAACAACAGAGTTGAGGAAGCTTTAGCATTTGCACAGTCTCATCTGAGTGAAGCAGGAGAAGAAGATCCTTCAGTATTATCTGAGCTAGAAAGGACTGTGGCTTTATTAGCATTTGAAGATCCTTTAACATCACCATTTGGAGATCTTCTTCAACCAACTCATAAACAAAAAGTATGTACAATTATCTATTTTATTAAAAAAAATATTATTTCACATAATAATTTACAGATTGCAAGTGAGGTGAATGCTGCTATACTAAAAATGGAACATCAAGAATGTACTTTGCCTAAGCTGTCAACACTCTTGAAGCTTATCCTTTGGGCTCAAGATAAATTAGATAAAAAGAACCCAAAATACCCAAAAATGACTGATCTCTCTTTAGGTAAAATAGAAGGTCCTGAATAACAGCAATTAGACTGTTCTGTTTATATATCCATGTATGATTTTTAAATGAATTCTTATTCTCGAAACGTTTTCTGTATGTATATACATATATCACAGTTCTAAACAAAATTCATTTTATAATAATAGATTAGGCTAATGAATGGAATATTTAGTGATTAGGTACAATTGTTATATTTATTTTATAGTACATTAAAACAACATAATATGACACCTCTTTTAAACACGATTTACAAAAAAAAGATTGATTAGATAATGGTTTTAATTATTTGAAAAAAAAATGTTTCATAAAATATACCAATTTATTATTATAGTATTGTAATAGTTAAAAAAAATATATATAAATATTTAAAGAAACACAAATTATTGGCAAAATTACCATCCAAAAACATATTCCATTGCTTTTGTAACAATTCCAGTCGATTTTTGGGGAACATTTTGTGGACTAAGAACTGTGCTAGAGTTCTGAGGTACAACAAAAGATGTCCTGAGAGACCTAGCGCGAATTGGCGAGCTGTACATTGTAGTATTGTCGTGGTTTTCCTTGTTATTCTCCAATTTATTATAATAAGGCATAACGCCAACCATTATGTAATTCGATATCAACTTTCCATTGAGCAATAAAGCTTTAACAACTTCATGGGGTGAGCTGAATTTAATATGAACCCAGTTCCCCTGTGTGGGATATTTCTTTTCAACAATGTTTCCACAGTTTGCCAGCTGTGCAAGAACAATGCTAGATGTGCTTGGAGTAAATCCAAAAATTGTTACCCATAAAGTATCCACTCGATCAGACTTAAATGTTGGATTATTTTGGAACATCAATCTGCTGTCATTAAAGTTATTGGAACAATTTATACTATCATTCCCTATTCTTGATATACTATCATTTGGAGAAAACATAGGAGGTTCATTGAAATTCTGCATTGTACTATTTAAAATGGGACTCTTTGGTTTAGAATCCATTGTATCAAATAAACCTTGCTTTGGAGGGCCTCCTTTCTCTACAACTGGACTGCTGTAAGGTGTCATTCCAGTTTGTGCCCCAAAATCATTCACAGACTGATTAAACAATTTTTGTCGAAGATTGGTTGGAGTATTGCTGTATCCTGATTGATGTTTCAATAGTGAAGTTTTATTGCGACCTGGCGAAATTGCAGGACTCGGCGATGCAGGTTGAGAATCTCCCATCAAAAAGGCAGGCAAATAATTAGGGTTAGGGGAAGCTGGACTTGATGGTGGACTTCCTAAATTCATTGGTTCCATTCTGTTTAAAACAACAAACATATTCCAAAACTCTGACTTTAAGAAAAAAATAATATTTACTTACATGTTCATTTGCGTCTATAAGGATTTTAAAATTTAAATGATCAATTGCGAGCACCCAGCGTCGTTGAAAATGACTCCCTGTTTTGACAGAACATAAATGACAGCTGTCTTCGAATGGCGGGAATATCACATTACTAGAATTTTATTTAATAAAAAAACTTTCTTAAAATACTATACATATTGAATTTTACTAGGCCAATTTAAATATATTTATTTTTCTTCACAATTAGTTACTATATATAAGTATATTATCCATAATTCAATTCAAAATATACAAAACATAACACTACCATCTATGGGGCAATAACATAATTGCTTACTTTGTAGCCTTAGTTGTGAGTTGAAACATAATAAATACCATGCTAATTGCGATATAATGGATAAATTTGTTTAATTAAAAAAATGGAAATATTTACGAATAAAATATATAACAGCTATTTTTTTAAACAAAGCATTTTTTATACATAATTCGTTTTTTAATTCTATAACAATCACTTCAGCTAAATTTATACAAAAAATATTTTATTAACCTTTTTTCCATTATTATTAATATAATCCAGAAAATTTTGTTATTCATAAATTGAATAAATTAATTCAAGAATCGCGCCACTTTAAGAAGCGCCATCAGTGCAAATTGTAGAAACTAAATTTGTTAGCGTTTCATGCAGCTCTGTTTAGCTTTTCGGCTGACAGTATAATATTTTCAATATAGGTTAAGTAAAGTTATTTTGTTGTGTTTTGAAATAAACAAAGTACGAAATGGGTGTTACGATTTTACAACAGTTTCCTATTGAAAACAGGACAGGACCTGCGACAATCGAATTACTAACAAAAAGAATATCTGCGCTGGGAGCAGTTCAACAAGGACATTTCTTAGTAGACTGTGAAACATACTCATCAGTGGCAAACTTAGGGCCACCAAGGACTGTACATGTATTGCACAACTCCGAGCAACCAGCAAGTTGTTTTTCTATTCTGGATACTGGTACAAAAACAATTCCATTGGCAGCAGATGGCCTCTTTGACTTATTAATGCTTAAAATGAATTACTTTTATCAAGCGAAAAAGCAAACAAAGGCAGAATCAAAAGGGCCTCGTTTTGAAATTGGTGATTTCTGTGTGAAATTAGGAACTGTTACAGTGAGTCAGAACTTTAAAGGTATTTTAGTTGAGGTCGAATATAGACCTTGTGTTGTACCTGGAATGTGCTGGGAGTTGATAAGAGAATTTATGCAAGGTGTTCTGGGATCATCTGTGCAGAGTAATCCACCACCTTATTTGGCAACAAGGATGCAAGAAAATTATACTCCAATTGATACAATTCATCAGTATCTAGAGCATTTCACAATGTTTAGGAAATCACCTGGCATGAGAACATGAAATATTATTATTATTTATAAATATATATATAAAATAGAGAAAATTGTCATGAAATTAACAAATAATAAATTTTTATAACACCAAGACTATAACATTCACTTCCATGCACCCCTAAGAATGATTAAAATTTTTATTTTGTAACTCTAAACAAAATCAAGAGTTTCTGATTATTGCTTGTGATTTGGCCATTACATCTAAAGCACCTGCGCTTATTAATTTTTGAGCCAATCGTATGCCTAATTTCTCTGCGTTTTTCATAACGGCTTCAGGCAAGTCATCATGTGGTACCAATCCACAATATAAATTGGTATCATTTGCTTGTTCATTTTCGCTGGTTGTCACATCGTTTTTCGGTATTTCTTTGTTATGGAAAAACGGACATTTGGAAATATCTAGGCCTTCAGGTTTAGAGACATCTACTTTGACATGCTTCCCATTAGATGTCGTCGATTCAAGGAATGGACATTTCCCCATAAAATCAGCACCAACTGGTAGAGGAATTGGGCAGTGTTCATGTGGATCATTTTTCAATAGCTCTATAGGAATGTCTTCTTTATTCGCTCCTACGTCAATTTTCATCATTTTCCTTGGTTTGTCATATTCGCAATCATCGTTTTTAAATGCGCAACCATTTAAACATTCTATGTCAGTTTTAGGACAATAATCTTTAGTGCACACAGCCTTTTGTGTATTATTATAAGGACAACTGCTACATTGTTTAGTCTTCGCTAAATCCAGCTTTATTTCATCGTTTTCAATCATTTCCACTTTTCCATCCAAAGACCATACGCCCCCCTTTACTACAAGATTATGTATGCCATGATCATTGATGATATCTGTACTTATAGCAACTGGGGCACTACATCCGCCTCCAAGAGTTTTCAAGAATGTTCTCTCTGTGTTCACTCTAATTGCTGTTTGGGCATCATAGAGGGGCTTCAATAATTTAATAGTATCTTCATCATTGGCTCTACACTCAACAGCTAAAGCACCTTGACCAACAGCATATAATATCTCATCTGTATCTAAAATCTGAAATATACAAAATATAATTATATTTAGTAAACAAATGTATATTTTAAAAAAGTACTTTTGATATCCTGCTGTCCCAACCCATTCTTTGCAATCCAGCTGTAGCCAAAATAATAGCTTTGAAAGTATCCAATTCATCAAGTTTCTTCAGTCTCGTATTTAAATTTCCTCGTATATCGGCAATTTTCAGTTGAGGATATTTTCTAGATAACTGTGCTGCTCTCCTCAAACTAGAAGTTCCAATTACACTACCCTCTGGTAATGTATTTAAATCCAAGTCTTTCATATCCTTCCTCAGCACCAATGCATCCCTTGGATCTTCTCTATGTAACAAAACCAAATATAGATTTTTAGAAAGTCCACAAATATACACAGTCTACCTTTCTAATACTGCTCCAATTGCCATACCTTGAGGCAAAGTAGTTGGTAAATCCTTCAAAGAATGAACAACAAAGTCTACAAGCCCATTAGAAAGGGCTGTTTCCAATTCTTTGGTAAACAAAGATTTCTCCCCAATTTTTGGTAAAGGGATATCCAAAACCTTGTCCCCCAAAGTGCTCATAGTTACTAAAATTAAAATAAATTGAATGTGTTAACAAGTAATATAAATATGCATCCAGTTAATTATACCTATTTCAAATTTCACATCCTTGTTAAGTTGTTCCAGCAGTCCAATAACATGTCTGGTTTGAATAAGGGCAAGCTAAATAGATTATCAATTAAGTATTTCAATTACATAATTAGAAAGTAGAGCAAACTCACTTGACTTTTCCTTGATCCAACACGTATTGTCGTTTTCGAAGACATCGTGTTAATTTAGCACTTCAGTTTTACAGAATAAAATCACTTTAATTCATAACAAAATAACCGCAGCTCTAGATAATTGCTGGATAAAAATGCTTTATCACCGACAACAAAACAATTCCTGTCACGCTTTCGCACGCTTCTCCAGCACTGCTTAGGTTCATATATACCACACAAGGAAAAGTGGTTGCATAATTGCTTCCTCGAGATACGGGGTCGCTCTTTTATACATAGAACGACCATGGTCGACCATTTAAATCATTTTAAATCAAAATTATGGGAAATTGTTTGGAGGGGGGCTTGTTGTAATAGACAATAAGAGCAATCCTACAAATTGTGAGCATCTAATGACACATATTTGTGATGTTATTGAAACAAATTGTTACTAATTACACTTAACTATTCAGGAACTAATACATATATGGTACAATGAAGAATTAAATTCTTTAAGGAATCTAAAATTATACATACTTTTTTGTTGTTAACGGATAATTTCCATACTAAATTAATGGAGGTGATCTTTGTTTGATTTTTCTTCTTTATTTAGTTAACCATGTTATTGAAACACTTAAAAAAAGAAAATATTGTATATTTAACCAGAATTTAAAAAATATCTATTGTTGTCCTTTCTATTGAAATAAATTTAAAAGTTTTTAATTAATAATGCATAGTTTTTATTATTCGTACGTAATTTGTAACAAAAAAATAATACTAAATATTTTCCATACAATAATAATGAAAATAGGACTTTTGTATTAATTTTTTTAAATTTTGTAATTTGTTGTAATAAATTTTATTATTTTAATAAAAATAAAAGATAAAGTTCACTTTTTTTCCAAAAAATATTAATTTATTTTCAATTAATAATTTGTTTTTATTCCTCCTGTTTCTTCCATCTAAGAAGAGCCTCTACCATTTATTAATAAAAATTATTGAGAGTAAAGTAAATTTGCTAATTTTCTGTTTCACCCTGTATATTCTAAAAATATGTTGTGAAGCTACGTTGGTATCCCTGAGTCATAGTGCGCATGACTAAAAAGTAGAATAAACTTAACCTCGATGTTCTTGACACAACATAAATTTTCGTTTATTTACATTTTCATTTTAGTCTCTTAAAGTTCAGTTTTAGTTTATACAAACAAGGAACACCAAGGTAAGCACAATTCTCCTTCATATCCTTCACTGTGTTCTAACAAAAATTAATGTAATTTTAGATGTCAATACCTAACCTAACAAACAACATAATTCAGCCTCAAAACATAGTGATAAATCACACTGTACCTTTGTCGCATGCAATAATGACTAACGTTAATGCTAATAATGGATTACCAATAGCAACTGCCTTATCAAACCCACCAACTGTTGTTAATAAGAGTGGAGAGATCAAAACTGGTGTTATGATGGATTCTCTACCTATTTCTGGAGCAATGGGTGTCCAAAGTGTACCTGTTCAAGCTGCAAATTCACAGAAGGTTGTCCATAATTCCACAGCATCAAATGCAGCCACACCATCAGAACCATTGCAGGTAAGTCAATTTCAACATAACAATTGAATAGATTTAACTCAATTCAATTGAATTTTTAGCAAGTACTGTCCAAGACAAGGATGTCGGATTTAGTGAGAGACATAGACCCAAATATATATATGGAAGATGAAGTTGAAGAGATATTGTTGAGTTATGTTGATGACTTTGTTGATCGTGTTTTGAATGGTGCCAGCATGATAGCAAAACATAGACATGTGAATAATATTGAAGTGAAAGATGTTCAACAATTTATAAGTAAGATATCAATTATATTCAGTGTTTGCATTATTTATAATTTTCTTACTTGTTTTTCAGATCGTAACTTTAACATGTGGGCTCCTGGTCTTGGAACAGATGAGTTGAGACCATATAAGCGAAAGAGTTTGGTAACTGAGTCTCATAAGCAACGTTTAGCACTGATACGTAATGCATTGAAAAAGTATTAAACTGAATTTTTAACATTACAATGGTTTTAAATACATTACAAGCATTATAGTGATAATTTAAATTTAAGTAGGAAGTTTATTATAGGTCTAATATATTTGATATAATGTTAAGATATAAAATTAAAATTATTGAACCTCAGATTGTTCTTTTCTTCTTTCAATAAATATATTTCTTCATACTTTTTAGTTAAATTATCTAAGTAATTAATATTTCCTTTCCTTATTTACTTCTAACAAAATATGTCAATACCTGCTTGGAAGGTTATTCGTTCAAGGAGTAAAATTGAAAATAGGTAAAGTAATAACATCTGCATAACAAGTGTTATTTATTGAACTGAATATACAAATTATCGTAAAACTTTAAATTTGAAAATGTAATAAATATTTGCAGGATGGAATTTAAACATATATTTCACTTTAACATACACGCAAATATCAAATTTTAAATTGCAAAAATAACAATTATTTCCCTTTGTATGTTGTCATACATGAAATTTTGTTTATTATTCATTGGAATAGTAAAAAAAAATAAAAATTTTCATTCATAACAATAATAATAAAATAAAAAAGTTTAAATCCTGGAAAAAGCTATTGACCATAGGTCTTTCTTAACTAAAAACATATATAATATTTATTTAAAGACTAGGTTCCATTACTATTTAAGTACAATATAAGCACATTGAAGGAGTTCATTAAAATATTGTTTCTAAAAATTCCGTATGGACATGTTCGGTGTTTGTTTTAATATAATTTAGCAAACATTAAATTCTGATTTTGTAAAATTCCTATGAACGGTTCTTTAACTACCTTATATGTGCTAGCAGGTATAAGGCGCATATGACGTCACGTCCTGTGTTTAGAGGGTGACTTCCGAGTAATACACGAAGAGAGGATTCAAGAAACTACCTGCAAGGACCTCTAGTATCAATTGTTCCAAATAGAATTTTTGTCATAGAAATGTATGAATTTAATACATGGTAGAGCTACTAGTATTACGGGATTGTTTTCGAAAAAATATATCAAAGTTCAAGAAAATAAACTGTTTTATATATTTATTTTTTGTTCCAAAAGGATTTGATTTCTTGGATTGTTTCTTGAGAGCACTAAGAAACAATCGAAGGAATTTGATATAAGAACAAATATTAAAGTATTAGTCATTTCACTCATGTGTTTAAAAAATAAAAGTTTTTACAGTACTTAACTACAAAATAATAATGTTAATGTAATGGTCATTTTAGAATATACATATTTCATTCATAAAACATAAATAAAAACAATTTTTTAATACTTATACTTCCGATACTTCGACACGCTCTATACCAGTGATCCCTGGTCCGCGGACCGGTACGGGTCCGTGGATCAAATAGTACCGGTCCGTGGATAAAACGGTTTCAGTTTCGTTGCGTTATAATGAGTTAAAATGTTAAATCACGTTGACCGGTTTGCGGCGATACAAAGGTTGGGGAGCACTGCTCTATACCACCCATAGTGTAAGCTAGCGTTTTCTAAACTGTGAAGCGCATCTTCCTAGGAAGGCGCGAATTAGTCTAAGGGGAGCCGCGAATATTAGTTACAGTTAGCAATTTTCCAAATGACTGCTAAACTTTTATCTATTTTATGAAATGGATAGGCAGGGAGGGCGCCAAATGATTATATATTTTTGAGGAAGGCGCAGTAACATCAAGTTTGGAAACCACTGGTATAAGCATAATGTATTTATGTTTTTTGTATTAAGTAATTTTAAATTAAAAAAATACATGAAAAATATAGTACACTTGACTTAAAACATATTTATGTAGTTGTCAATATTTACTACTTAAAATTTAATATAACGTAAAACCCCACATTGTCAATGATCTAATCAAGAGGTATAAACAAATTATTGTTTTTTTTAAATTGATGAAACTTGTTATTAAAATATTTTCACCAATAGTTGTACGTTTCATACGTTGTTGGAAAACCCCAATTTCGAAAGTGTAATTAATACATATAATCATATCTAATTGGCTTTTATCGACAAAAATAATAGTTAATCTATTTATTTATAATTCAAAATTATTATTTTTCATTATAACATAAAAACAATGTTATTCATATAAATATACGCCGTTTGGTCATAAGTGTGGCCAATAAATATGTTAAATATATCAAATTTGGATGTCTTTATGGCTCTAAATGTAAAAATAATAATGTTTATAACACCAGTAATACATAAATAAATAAAAATAAATACGTATTTAGGAATCAAATTATAACCAAAAAACTATGCAAACACTACTGATGTTAGGTCTATCCGCTATCTAAATTAATTTAAAAAATAGTTAATGATCAAGAAACGTATGGTAAAGAAAAACTTTTATATAACCGAAGTTGAAGAATATTTTATATAATATGTTAATGCAGTATCTTTTGATGTTGTCTGAAACATATGAAAAACACATTAAAAATGCTATAAATATTATTATATTCAGTGGCGAATAAAGATTACTTGGGATCGCATAATTAGTATATTTTTGTTTATATTAAATAGAGAAGTAGTTATTTCATTTTTGATAAATAAACAATTCTATAATTATACAATTGAACAAACATCTTCAGATTTTTTTTGCATAAGCTTGAATGATCATAGTTTATTAATAGGATATTTCAAAACTAAAGAACATTTGTAATTGAGTAAGTTCTCGTTTTTCAAAGACCTTGGATATAATTATCCATACCAACAGATATTCATTTACTCAATATACATATTATGTAGGAGAAATGTTTACTGTTCAATTACTTTTATACAACCTGAAATAAGCTTAATCTTTTGTAGTATCAAGACTGTTAACACAACTAACATAAATCACAATTGCCTAAACGTTTCATTTTTAAAGACCTTGGATATGATTACATTAATTCGTATATGTGTTGCAAGTTATAATATCGACTATTATTAGTTTTAGTCCAATTAATAAGTACCGTTCATTTATCATATCGTTTTAATTACTCATTGAATGAAGTAGTTTGATAAAAAGTGTTATGTTATGCTCTACAAGTTCATTATGACTTTATGCAATGTGTGCATTAGGATGATTGTAAATAAAGTAATTTAGTTAGTTGTAAAAGCGAAATGAGACCGCAATAAATGAATGCGGTCTTTTGTTTATTTTCGAGATAAAAAATTGGCGTGGTTCGGCGTCGAAAATAACCAGTATTTGTAAATAGATGCAGATCCATCGGATTTCGTTATATAACTGTAATTTACGTAGAAAAACAATAAACCTATGCAGAACAGTAAATTGCAAACGCAATTATTAGCGTTGTGATTAATTACGATGCACACATGATACGTGCGAGCACCTATAATTGTTCAACGTGGGGAATCTACTTGGAGCAGTGCCCAGCAAAATTCCTCTACTGTTTTGGCCAAAGAAAATGCTCGTTGAAAAACAACCTAGGTCGAAGCTTCGAATCTATTGTCACATGCAGCAACTATTTCAAGGTAAGTCCTACGATTTGGGTTCGCAGCGAACGCTCCTCGCTCCCACACAGTAGAGGCCCGACGCTTCCGTCGGATCAATATACATATATATGTACGCACATATATATATAGTTGGAAGCGCGACGCGAATCTTTCAGTAGGTTTCCGCGTGGTCGCGTAGCCTCGCATCTATCTCGTTTTCATTTCTGTTTATGTAGTCGATGAGAGAGAGCGTGTGTGTGTTCTGTGGTTCCTCATCCTGGTAAATGGAAAAACCAAATCCACAGGTAAAAATCATTACTACACGTGCGCACTGCAACCGCCTCTTTCGCTGATCATCATCAACATCTAATATCATCTACGAATTGTTACGTCTTCGTTGCAATTAAGAGTAGTCTAGGAAAGAAGGAACCTATTTAGGTCAAGCCTGTGCGCCCTTTTCACACGGATGCCCTTACATCGTCCTCTCCGACTACTTCCAACGCCACTCGGAATTGAAAATAATAAATTAAAGTGCGGAAATGAAAATAGCAAGTACTTCTATTTTTTAATTTTTCAAGCATCGTTTTCCGAGACCACTTTTCTTTCCTACTCACATACTTCAAAGATATTTAAACTGCTAAGAAAAACACAACATTTATCGATTAGCGTAACGCAACAGTCTTTTTATTCATTGACATTGAAATACAAAATATAGCATCAATGTAATAGTTAGCTCAACTTTGTGTGTCCCTCATATTGTTTTTTAGCAACGAACCTTGAAACAATTGTAATTAGTATATCTTTTTTATACACATGTTTGAATTTGTAATTCTTTTCTAATTAATTGTGGTTCAAACATTTCCAATATTTTAGAACAAAAACAACATAAATTAAATAAATAATAATAATATAGAATAAAACAGAGGTTCCCAAACTTTTTCGGTGTGCAGAATTTTCAAAAAATTCTCAGGCTGAACTATCAGGTTATCCTTCTTTCCGACATGGAACGCATTATTCCCATATATACATTAGTTTATATGGGAAAAACTGTACGAGCACTATAGAAACGAGGTTCCACTTTATATACTTATCCTTAAATTATGATTCTTTAGATCATCGTTTCTCAATCTTGTTACAAAAATTATCAACTAACTGAATGATTTTTATAGCTGAATAAGTATATTTATAAATGTAATCGAAAAATATAAGAAAATTATTTGTCATTAAAATAATAATAAACATTAAGATAACATCTAAAAAATATAAAGTATAAATAATTGTATTTATTTAGAACTAATAAACACTGAATTTTATTACTTTTGAAATAATTCATAACTATATTAAAATAATTAGATATTAAAAGTTATTACAATAATACTTAAAAATGAAGAACAACTATGGACATTTTCAATATTAATAGAATAATGAACAATTAAACGTGTTCAAGTATTCTGCATTTCAAATAGACCCAAACGTAATTAATATTTCCAATTCCATTAAAAAAAAAGTAATTTAAAATTTATCATGGGATGAAAAAAGCACAATTTGTGACCTATTGCCCTTGTTAAATGTATTGATCGCTATTCAGCAACTGTCTTCATTTATATTTGATTTTTACGTTTCATTTAATAAATATACGCATTAAATAATTTATTAAGTAATTAGTAAACACTTTTCCATTTCTTGTTTATCCTAGTTATGAAATACTTTAGATTGCTTTTCTTAATTTACATTAATAGCATTTCAATCGAAAATTTCCGCTGATATTGAAAACAAAATATTGCAATACTAACTAATTGAAGTACACTGACTACATAGCTTGTATTATACAATTTTAATACACAAATAAAAAACATTTGATTAAAACCACATACAATGACGTGAACTTATGTTGTATCGCGGTTAATAACTTTGTATAAATAAGGCTTATTTTTTCTATGTTTTAACGTATTATATTGTTCTTAGAATAAATTCTTTTCTATCCTATACTATATGTTATATTTTTTTGAACGTCTAGGAAATATCTAATAACTTGATTAATAGTATTAACTATTATATTAACATTTCTCAATTTACGCAAAATAAATTGATTCAGTATTAAGTCGTCATTATATACAATAGAACTTCTATATAACTTTATTCTTCGGTTTGAATATTTCAATAATAGCATCTAATATATCGCGTCTATCTCTACTTAATTCTACTATTACCTTAATATTCCATATTTATTGGAATGTAAAGGATTGAGTAAGTTCGTTCTTTTAATTGTTTCAAATATGAATAAGTAAAAATTACAGTTACATTAATTAATAGTTTTCTTAAACAATTATTCTATATACAAAACGCATGCACAGGTAAAAATATTTAATTTGTATTACCTTGAATGTGTGGAATGTAGATTCCATTATTTTTGTTTTATAACTCGTCGGATATTATCACCTAGATTGAATCAAATAATACGATGGATTATTCGAATTCCATTAATCTTGCCTTGCAAAATGGAACGAAAAGTTCATAGGAAATAATCCAAATTGTTTATAATTTAGTGTTTCAACGAATGATGCTTTTTATATATTTTTTACGCAATAGATGATAAAATTAATCTTACTATTTGTAGTTGAGCTTAGATGTTATCATATCCGCCAAATCCATAGGTAAAACAAACATGTGCAAATATTATTACTTCAAACTTTAATATTTTATTAAATTATGTTTATATTTATACAGAATCGAGAATTTTTAATGTAGTGCATATTTTGTGAAATGTATACTAGCTTAATGTTTACTGAAACAGATTTTCATATTTTTAGTTTGAAGATATATGTGTTAACTTTCAATTTGTTGATGATTGCAAATAAATTACATCGACTTGTGCATAGTTATTACATAATAGTAATGTTATAAAGATAAATATTATTTCAAGTATTAAGAGTCCATGTGAACCAATAGTCTATGTTTTCCCAAAGATTTCTATCACTTTGTTAAAAAAATGGAATAACAAGTCTTAAAACTGCAACAATCTCAAAATACTTAATGCAGATGAAAGTAATATAAGAACAACTAATAAAATTTCAAAATAAAAACTATATACTGAGCATATATTTAGATTATGAAATTTGCAAACACGAAATTGTGCAAATTATGCAGCGTGATATTGGATGTTCCGTGCGTGCGTTCAAACTCCAACCGCGTTTTTATTTGGATATTCACATGTTTCTGAAATAGAATTCCACCGTACAATTGATGAATTTAATGCCAGAACCGGAATATTTCAAACCATCTGATAACCCCAGAGCCCGAATTAAATCTCCGATTAAGAAATACACAAGATTAAATCATGAACATTGCTATACGTAAAACTTAAAAAAAGTAAATCGTCATATACATTGGCGGAAATTAATTTCGTAAAAAAAAATATTTTTATCTAATAGGTATTTACTTTTGGTTTAATCAATTTTGAGTCTGATGATTCACCTCGAAACTTCGTGAATAACCAAAAAAAAAACCTATGACTTGTATTATCTGTTATTAATATGTTAAAAAATAAAGCGATTTATATATTATAATGATTATTATATAATGTGAGATATATATGTTTTTTTTTAAGAAATGAAAGTTGAATGTATGACCTACTCCAAAAGAATAATTGTTAATTCTTTGGCGCACTGTGAACTAGTTTGGAGGATTGGTTATGCAAGAGCACGTTGCACAATTATTTCAAGCAAACAAAACAGAATCAATTAATGGTGTACTAATCATAATTTGGTATATTATCTCGATGTTCCATCATCACGCACGTAATGTTCACACTAGACATACGATAATAAAAATTATACTCGACTGATTACAAGTTGGGAAATACATGCGAAACGCATCATCGATTATTGCATTTTCAATAATAAACCGGCTACATGATAATTTCAATTAGTTTCGAAATTTGTGCGTTTCAATGAAAAGTACTTCTCTACAAATTACATACTCAGTGTATAAATGTGATCGACAACGTTTTTTTTTGTTTATTTTTAGGACATTTAAGTAGCTGAAATGGCATCGAAACTGAAGAAAATAGTTATTAGTGGAGTAGCCGGAGCTGTGGGCGCCGGACTTGCAACTTATTTATTATTAAACAATGACGTCGACATCGATAGGGTGAGATATATTAACGAGATATGAAGGTGAATATTATATGACTTTATTTAGTGGAGTGTTAAAGCGCACCAAAACCAAAAGAGAAACAAACGACCGTTGCCTAAACGCGAGGAACAAATCAAATCTCTTCAGACGGAATCTTTCGACGTATTGATCATCGGTGGCGGTGCCACTGGAGCCGGTTGTGCCTTAGATGCTGTTACTAGAGGCCTTAAGACTGCACTTATAGAAGCCGATGACTTTGCAAGCGGGACTTCGAGCAGAAGTACGAAGCTTATCCACGGTGGTGTTCGCTATCTGCAAAAAGCTATCATGCAGTTGGATTATGACCAGTACAAAATGGTAAAGGAAGCATTACACGAAAGGGCTACGATGCTCCATTCCGCTCCGCATCTGGCGCATCCACTGCCAATAATGTTGCCAGTGTATCAATGGTGGCAGGTTCCTTATTACTGGTTCGGTATCAAGATGTACGATTTAGTAGCTGGTACGAAAAACATTGGAGGCTCCTATCTATTATCCAAGAAGAACGCCCTGGAGTTGTTCCCCATGCTGCGCGGAGATAAATTATGCGGTGCCATTGTGTACTACGATGGTAATAAACCATGGAAATTGAGTTTTGAATAATTTATAGAACGGGAACTCGCTTTGCAGGTCAACAGGACGATGCTAGGATGAATTTGGCCATAGCCTTAACTGCAACCAGACACGGAGCGACCGTGGTCAACCATGTAAAAGTAACAGGGTTAATCAAAGAACCGACCAATGACGGAAAAGAAATAATTTGCGGAGTGCATGTTAAAGATGAGCTGTCGCAAAAAGAGTGGAAGATACCTGCTAAATGCGTCATAAATGCTACGGGACCTTTCACAGATACTATTAGGAAAATGGATAATATCAAAATTAAAGAAATATGCGCTCCAAGTAGTGGAGTACACATAGTTCTGCCAGGTATAATTAGTATTGCTGAAAATCAAATAGATAATTATTTATTGACGCGAAATTTAGGGTATTACAGTCCAGAACAAATGGGACTTTTAGATCCATCCACCAGCGATGGAAGAGTAATTTTCTTCTTACCGTGGCAGAAGCAAACTATTGCAGGTACAACTGATCTTCCATGCCAGGTGACGCACAATCCCAAACCAACCGAAGACGAAATTATGTTTATCTTAGAAGAAGTGAAAAACTATCTCAATCCTGACGTTGAAGGTATATTTCAAACGAATTTTAATAATTATTTTTTTACAAGGTTTTCTTGTTTACAGTACGCCGTGGTGACGTATTATCAGCTTGGAGCGGAATCAGACCTTTAGTTTCTGATCCAAACAAACCGGATACACAATCTTTAGCTAGAAATCATATTGTGCATGTGAGTGATTCTAAATTAATCACTATAGCTGGAGGAAAATGGACAACGTATAGATCCATGGCTGAAGAAACTATAGACGCTGCAATTGAAGGTACATCCATCAATGAAC
Organism: Nicrophorus vespilloides; assembly: GCF_001412225.1. NCBI lineage: Eukaryota > Metazoa > Arthropoda > Insecta > Coleoptera > Silphidae > Nicrophorus > Nicrophorus vespilloides. The sequence goes on from NW_017097073.1 coordinate 51,732, forward strand.
TAATTCTTAAACATTTTTTAACGGCTAAAACTTTCAGCTTGCAGTTTGCAACCTAAATTCGAATTGAGCCAAACCGATGGCTTATTGATGGAGGGAGCTCACGGCTGGACTCCAACAATGTACATTCGTTTAGTACAAGATTTCGGTCTTGACTGCGAAGTTGCTCAACATTTAGCAAATTCTTACGGCGACAGGGCCTTTGCTGTAGCCAAATTAGCAACTATAACGGGTAATTAATAATATCTGAAAATTCGACAGAAAAACTTTAAATAAATTGATTTAAAGGTAAAAGATGGCCAATTATTGGTAACAAAGTGCATCCAGAATTTCCATACATCGATGCAGAGGTGCGATACGGAGTTCGGGAATACGCGATGACCGCAACTGATATGATTGCAAGACGTCTGCGTCTGGCGTTCCTTAATGTTCAAGCTGCTCAGGAGGCACTTCCAGATATAATCAACGTGATGGCTGAAGAACTGAATTGGTCCGAGGAGGAGAAGAAGAAGCAACACAAAGATGCCACTGAATTTTTGCAGTATGAAATGGGACAGAACGTCAACCGCGCCAGCAGAGATAAGATTCCGATCAATTTGAGCAAAGATGAGATTCAGACATACATCAAACGCTTCCAAATTATAGACACCGATCGTAAGGGATACGTCTCTATCAATGACATTCGTAGAAGTCTCAAGGTAATCGATTGTAATCTGTTTTTTTGTTTATTTGTTTATTAATACAGGAGACGCAATAATCAAGAATTTTGGAAATTATTTAGCATCTAGGCATTCGATTGAACGATAACGATGTTCACCTTCTCCTCAATGACATAGATACCACTTACAATGGCCAATTAGATTTATCAGATTATTTACAGGTAAGCAATCTCGAACGTGCATTACAGATTTTTCTTTTCTTTCCAGTTGCACGGTGAGAAAGAAGTTCCCGGTGAGGAATTACATGAAATATTAAAAGAAATTGATTCAAATATGAATGGACAAGTTGAACTTGATGAATACCTACAGGTCTGCATTGACTCTTTTAAGCATAATGCACTATATTTGTTGTGCTTGTCCCTTAATGATGATGCCACGACCTTATTAAATAAGCTTGTATTAGCTTGATATAAAAAAATGCATGGTTTCAATCGCACTTTAATATTATTAATATTAAATATTGTTTTAAACTTTGAAAGTGATGAGCTAGCATCAAAAAAAATAATTTAATAACATTTCTAAAATATTTCCTGTCTATAAATTAAGTAACTTTAATAGGCTTATTTTTGCGTTTAAAACTATGATTTTATTTGCACTTTAATTAATTATAACATTGTTTATAAAATTTGCTGAATGTATTCTAATAGTTATTTTAATTTTTGCAGATGATGTCGGCTATCAAGTCAGGTCATGTAGCATATTCGAGATTCGCAAGAATGGCTGAACTGGAGGAAGAGAAGCATGAAAAGGAAATGCTGAAGAAGAAAATTAGCGTTGAAAGGAGTGGCGGTGGTCTTTAAATTGAATTTTAATTATCTAAAGAAAATCTTTTAATTATACCCGTTGTTATTTATTGTCCAAAATGAACATTTTATCTGAAAAATAAAATATCTATGATATATTTTATTATAATTATTATTAGTTTCTTTATTTTTCTTTATGGTTAACCTTTTAATGAAAAATAGTGATGAAATCTTTTAACATTATTTCATTTTTATTTTGGGTATGTCAAGATTTACTATGACCGGTAAGTTTTTTTAATCTAATTAGAATATGCAACTCCTTATTCTTTTAATACACATCATTCCACCTCTAGATGGTGCTTGAAACAACCAAATTATAGATACTTTCCATTTAACTATGAACAATACAATATCTACAAACTCATTGTGTTTTATTTGAATTATACATGATACATTAAACCAAAGAAATGTATGCTTTATTAATAATAATCTCCATTTTACAAAGTACATACCAAAGTGATGTTGATTTAAGTGATGTTAAGATTTGGGGCCCAGGTTTGGAGCCCCAAAATTTAGTTTTACCAGCCAGATACTTCTTTTTACAGACAAATTTGTGAGTGAGTAAATTCAGTTTATTCCTAGTTTTTCAATATTGTCAATTGCAGGTCTAAATTAAATGATAACATTTCATTTAAAGTGAATGGGTTAAGTTTAGATAAGAAGAGACCATGCAGAGTTTGGTCAAATATCTTGAATAGGAAAGATGGATCTTACATTATGAGATACAAACTATACGATAGCTGCAGTTATATGGAAATAAATGTGAAATACAAGGATATACATTTAGCTAAATCTCCATACATAATAGATAATATTGTTCATCCTGAACAGTGCATTTGCCCGAAATGGAATGTTAATGAATGGTTGGATAATATGAAATGTGCAAAATTACCAAAACAAATATCAAGGGATTTAAGTCAGTTTAAAACAATTGATTTTGATAAGTTAAGAAAAAAGATAATTGATAAATATAATAAACCACAGTCCATAAGTTTATGTCATTATGTGATATTTGAAAACAAAGTATATAGAACATGTTATGGAAAGTATGTAGGTTTCAAAATGTTCATGGATAATATTTTATTATCAATGACCAGAAAGCTATTTTTGCCAAACATGGAATTCTTTGTTAATCTTGGAGATTGGCCTTTAGTGAATGATATATCTGAAAAATACCCCATTATGTCATGGTGTGGAAGCACAGATTCTTTTGATATAATTATGCCAACCTATGATATAACTGAATCTACATTGGAAAATATGGGAAGGTTCTATTTTAAAATATTTTTTTTAATAGGTTTTTCTAATTATTTTTGTTTATAGAGTTATGCTGGACATGCTTTCAGTTCAAGGTAATAACGATCGATCGTGGGATGAAAAGGAGCCAGTAGCATTTTGGAGAGGTCGTGACTCAAATGCAGCTAGACTTAAGCTTATAGAGATTGCTAAAGATAATCCTGATATGTTCAATGCTTCTCTAACAAATTTCTTTTTCTATAGAGATCAAGAAGCGAAATATGGACCCAAATCTGAACACATTTCTTTTTATAAATTCTTTGATGTAGGCATTCGAAATGTTTAGCAATAATTATTAATTAATATTTTATTTAATTTTCAGTACAAATACCAGGTTAGCATAGACGGAACAGTGGCAGCTTACAGGTTTCCCTATTTATTAGCTGGAGGATCATTGGTCCTTAAGCAAAAGTCTAAATATTATGAACATTTTTACAATGATTTAAAACCAAATGTTCATTACATTCCTGTTGAAAAAGATTTATCTGATTTATTAGATAAATTAAAGTGGGCTATGCAGAATGATGAGGAAGCTAGGATTATTGCAAATAATGCTAGACATTATTCAAATGAAAATTTATTACCTAAAGATATATATTGTTACCATGCACATCTCTTCAATGAGTATAGCAAACTTCTTGTAAGCTCAGTCAATATAATTGAAGGCATGGACATTGTTGAACAACCACCTGAAGCACAAGTATGCCAATGTGGAACAAACACATTACACAAAGATGAACTATAAATGATTTTTAAATATATGTTAAATAAAAAATACTTGTTCAAATCAATGAGCAACTTTGTCAACATTGACTAAAATTTTCTCTAATTCATGAAGGAGCTCTTTTTTCACTGAGTCTGGTACCATCCCTCTTGCATTTCCAGTGATATTGTTGATCAACTCATCAACACTAGGTATTCGATCTCCACTATCTGAGATAGCCTTCCTACAGGCCAATCTCACCTGATCTCTCCAACCACAATCAACTAATCTGGTATGTACTAATTCAGTCACCCTAAATCAAATATTGAGTTAAAAAGTAATGTAAATAATATGATTTATTACCTGTCCAAAGCATTATTTGTGTCTAGATGATATGCTATTTTATCCTCTTGTGTCATCTTCATTAGGAGTAATGTATATTAGCACTTGGCTGAACAAATTTGTTTGTGTTTGGATCAGTTTGGATGTTTTCAATTGTCAAATAAATATAACCTAAATCGAAAATATATTATCAAAAAGTACATACATGAAGTTAGCTACAAGTTATTAATGATATTCATTTATAATTTGGCTTAATTATCTGTTCATTTTTACATTTTTATGAATATAAATAATAGTAATTGCTTTATATATAGTTTTAATACAAAATTGTGATAAAAAATTTAAGGGTAGTAAAATGTCTACACCCTTAATATTTGATGGTACTAAATCCCCTAGATTCAAAATTTTATATATTTCTTTAAACCTCTTTAACTATAACTTTATTTGTTAAATTAAGTAAAATAAATTTAATGGCAGCACTGTTTGTCAAACCTCGTCATCATTTATGGTTTTTGGACCGTGTTTAATAATACAGAAACCAAAGTTCCAAAGTCCAACTTTTTTATACTACAATCTAAAAAATAGGTTTGCATTGGATCATTGCGAGGAATTGGGATTGGAAGGTCGGCATATCAAGTTGGGGTGGAAAAGTAAAAGCAACATATTTTAGAGATGTCCTCCTTAAGGCTATTTGGGGCTCTAAACAGAGTCTGCCAGAATAATATAAAATTAACTCATCATACAGGTATTTACAATTATTTTTCTTATTTGTCATGTAAGACTAATAACAAAATTGTACTTTGCACTTGATCCTTTTTTTGTTTGTTAAAAGTACTATTAATTCTTGTATAACTGATTATTAATATTATTATTAATATGTAATATGTTTATCCAATCAGAACTCATTTTTTTTACTGTCTAAAGTACAGTTTCTAATATAGATAAAAAATTATTTACATTTATTATTAGAAAAAATAATGTTTCTAACAAACTGTAATGTAAGCTATTAAAATTGTTGAAATAATCAAATTATTCAAAACATGATTGAAGTTCAAATAAACAAACAAAAAAATCTCCAATTAATTATATAGTATTTGCATTTAGCTAACCAATAACAGTTACTCTGCATTTATTTTTAGATCCTGAAACTCCTTTATATATTCCTTTAAACATTTTTCCTATCTATCAACAAACCTTGTGGCTGTGGTATTTATTGCAATATAAAAAATATCAGAGATATTAACTTACAGTTTTATTTTATAGGACAATTACGTATGATGGCTACACAAAAAAATAAGCACACATCATTAAAAATTGTTGATAATGTGGGCGTTATAGTTCTGGATTCACCTAATTCAAAGGTATTAAAAGTACATCATATATATTTATATTTAATATCATAACATTTTCTTAGGTCAACTCTTTAGGACATGAAGTATCAGCTGAATTCTCTTCATTGATTCGTGAAGTAGAGACAAATCCGCAGATCCAAGCTGCAGTGATCATATCTGCAAAGCCAGGATGTTTCATTGCTGGTGCAGATATTGGCATGCTGGAAACATTCAAAACAGCAGAAGATGGTACCAAAATGTCTCGCGAGGGCCAACTTATGTTGGATGCCGTTGAGGCTAGTAAGAAACCAATTGTTGCTGCCATCCAGGGATCCTGTTTAGGTGGAGGTTTAGAAGTCGCTTTGGCTTGTCACTACAGAATTGCAGTTAAGGATAAGAAAACTGGATTAGGATTACCTGAAGTTATGCTTGGATTATTGCCTGGTGCTGGAGGCACCCAAAGATTGAGAAAACTGACTGCATTGCCAAATTGCTTAGATATGAAGCTGACTGGTAAAACTATTAAAGCTGATAGAGCTAAGAAAATGGGTATTGTGGATATGGTTGTTGAGCCTTTGGGACCTGGATTAGATATTCCAGAAAATAACACTATGAAGTACCTTGAAACTGTATCTATTGGCATTGCTAGAGATATTGCCAGTGGAAAGATCAAGATTAATAGGGAAAATAAGAGTATGACTGATAAGATTTTAAATTTTGCTCTCCAATATGACTTTGTCAAAGACAAAATCTTTGGAAAGGCTAAAGAACAAGTTATGAAAATGACTGGTGGTTTATATCCTGCTCCATTAAGGGTATGCTATTCATTATAAGAATAAAATTAAATCTAATTCTCACATACTTGTAGATTTTGGAAGTCGTTCGTACAGGTGTCGATAAAGGTATGAAGGCAGGTTTGGAAGCTGAAGCCAAGGCGTTTGGTGATTTAGCTATGACCCCTCAATCGAAAGGTCTAATTGGATTATTCAGAGGTCAAACTGAATGCAAGAAAAACAGATTTGGAACTCCAGAAACAAAAGTAAATACTGTAGCAGTACTTGGCGCAGGTCTCATGGGAGCTGGTATTGCTCAAGTCACCCTCGATAAAGGCTATAACGTTATCCTCAAGGACACTAATCAAAATGGTTTATTCAGAGGTGTAGGTCAAATTCAAAATGGCTTAAATGGAGCCGTTAAAAGGAAACGCATGAGCTCGTATGAATTATTATAAATATGTTGTGTTTTAATTGTAATTCTGTGAATCTTCTAGCTTGCAAAGAGATAAATATTTGGCTGATTTGGATGCGACCTTAGATTACAACAAATTCAAGAATGCAGATATGGTCATTGAAGCTGTTTTCGAAGATATTAACATCAAACATAAAGTTATCAAGGAAGTCGAAGCTGTCGTTAAACCCCATTGTATTTTCGCTACAAACACGAGTGCCATTCCGATTACGAAGATTGCTGCCGCTTCAAGCAGACCAGAAAAAGTTGTTGGTAAGAATAATGTAATTAATTTGTTAAGAAAATATGTCATTTAAAAATGTATTTAGGCATGCATTATTTCTCCCCCGTCGATAAAATGCAACTTTTGGAAATCATCACGACTCCGAAAACTAGCAAAGATACCGCCGCAGCCGCTGTTCAAGTAGGTTTGAAGCAAGGCAAAGTTGTCATCACTGTCGGTGATGGTCCCGGATTCTACACTACTCGCATTTTGTCATTCATGTTGAGCGAGGCTATTCGCCTGTTGCAAGAAGGAGTTTTACCGAAGGAATTGGACAAATGTTCCAAAGCTTTTGGTTTCCCAGTAGGAGCAGCTACATTGGCTGATGAGGTTGGCTTGGATGTTGGCTCACATATTGCTGCTGATTTAAACAAAGTAATATATTATTTTTGTTATATCATTCATTGGTTTAAATATAATCGATCCTTTTAGGTATTTGGTGATCGTATCGCTGGTGGAGATTTCGGTGTAATGAGGGATATTGTTCAAGCTGGTTTCTTGGGCAGGAAGTCCGGAAAGGGTATCTTCATGTATGAAAAGAAGGGTAAGGGTCGTGAAGAGAATCCAGAAGCTATGGACATTTTGAAGAAATATTCCCTGGAACCTCGTGGTCCATTTACCGATGAAGATAAGCAATTGCGTATGGTATCTAGATTCGTCAATGAAGCAGTTTTATGTTTGGAAGAAGGAATTTTGGCCAATCCTTTAGAAGGAGACGTTGGTGCTGTGTTTGGTTTAGGATTCCCACCATTCACTGGTGGCCCATTCCGTTGGGTCGACCAGTACGGTGCCAGCAAATTGGTTTCTAAAATGACTGAATACCAGAACGCCTATGGCATTGCCTTCAAGCCATGCGACACTCTTTTGAAAATGGCTAAAGACCCAAGCATCAAATTCTACCCCAACTAAGTTCATTACATATGTAGTTAAGTCAAACTTGATGTAACACCAAGTGCCTTTTTATAAAATAGTTTTATATACTATTGTTTTTTTTATACATAAGTCTTTTAATGTTTCTTTTTGTGTAAATAAATGAAATCTTTGATTTTTAAATAATTTTTAATACTTAAAATAGCATGCCACAAAATATACATATAGATTAAAATCATTATCCTATTCCTCATTCTTATAAGTTACCATTGTTTCCAATTTATGAATTTGCGTATTAAAAGTCCTCATTTTAACACATTGAGCATTCTTTATGTGAGCAGGTTCTGTGTCTGCCCATTCAGTTGGTAATTTAACATTATCATTGGTATAGATTTGAATATCAAAACTACACAAACAGTCCAGCAATGGTAGATAAGCCACAGATGATGCAATCTGTTTCAAAACATCGCGAATTTCATTCTTGATTTGCTTTAAAGGTTTCTCAGATGTTTGAGCACCATCAGTAGTATCTCCCTCATATTCTACATTAAAATCCCATCTCTCCATCACATCCAAAGTTCTTACATTGGAAATGACCAATGCTATTTTCTTAACAGCACGATCAACCAACCAACCTAAATTAATAATTATTTATTAATAAAGTAAAGTATACATGAATCATAACATACTAACCATTTAATTGATCTAAAGTGACTTTTAAGAACTCTTTTATTTTTGAATCCTGAGACATCAGTATTGTCAAACCATAGTTTTCCACTGGTTTAAAGTCTTCTGGTGGGTAGATACCACGTTGGAATAGAATCGAATTAATGCCAAAATCTAATAAGAATGTTCAAATAAGAATCATAACCACAATATGTAAGACTGCCATTTTTACTCTTACCAAGATATTCACAGACAATATCAGCAGATCCTTTCAGAGTAATTGCTGATTTATTCTTTACCGATACACCCGCCATTATTTCCAAGGGAACAAGTAAACAATCACAAAGGAAAGTTCAAAATTTACAATACTACAATTAACGGCTTTCCGGCTTTTTTGAATCAACGCAAAACAAAAATACAAAAAAAAAACTTGTATAGTAGTAGTACCAACCTATGTTACCAACTACCTAAAGTCTCTAAAATCATCTGCATTTAGTAACCTTCCAGTAAAATCGATACAGCGAAAATTCCAGAATTTTTCCCGAATGAATATGGAAATTCTGTTCTAGAATAAATGACAATGACTTCCATAAATTGATGAAATAAACAGCACATATTATAAATGAGAAAATCTCATAGATTTAATGAAATTATTAATTAAAGATAGTAAATAATTATATATTTTTAGAATTTTCACGAAAATGCAGTATTTAAATAATATATTTATAAGTATAATATTAGTAGGTTTTAAATAGTTACCACAAATATGATACATCAATTAGGTTATTGTAAACATGATGTAAAAAACGTGTTTATTATTGCCGGAGAAATTAGTTTTCATTCGATATAATTTTAGAAATAATTGTTACAAAATACGGTTGCAGCATGACAATTATTTTATTTAAGATCAGTAGGGTAGTATGTCTTCAATTTTATTGATATTCATCGATGTTAATATTTAATAACTAATTTATACTAATGCAGAATCTCGTTATTAAATAAAATCTATGAGACGTTAGAAATAATTGAATGTAATTGATAAAATATGGGTCGTATTTACTTAAAAATACGTAATCATCATTGTGGCATCGTGGTTTAGATACTAATATGTGATAACGTTGTTAAAAATCTTGTTTATTGGCCAAAATTGTCAATAACTATATACCAAGCGACAGCTTTTTTAAATTTCGCGCGTTGTAGAACGGAAACAGTTGGCCAGCGTCCTTGTTTATTAGAATGAGAGGTTCGATCGATATGCTTCGAGAATGTTCCAGATTGTTCTAGAAGCAAGCAGGCTATAAAAGAGAGCGACCGTTGCCGAGCGAAATCAATTTCAACTGAACAAGCGAGCGGAGCTGACGCTAGTGAGAGAGGCGATTCCAGTGTGAATTTGAACAATTTTTATCAGAAAGAACTACAGAGATCACCAATAAACGTAAGTTAAAGTTATTCCCGTGCTTTGCATAATTATTTCTGGTATAAATTCGACGTTGTAAAATATTTATTTCATGCTATAATTAAAAACCGACTCGGCACATGTGCCGGCATTTTGTTTTTACGTTTTCATGAATCCAATAGGAATTTCATTCAATAGTGCAGAATGTATTTCAACTATATTTTTAAACATCTTAATTGTACCAACAATTTATTGAATGTTTGATATTGATGTTATTAGCAGAAAAAAATCTATTTTCTTGTAGAATCATTTTTTATTTTGCATTTACTTTATATTTGAATCATTATTTTCTTGACCATTTTTAATATGACTGAAGGGCGTAGTTGCTGTAATTAAAAATGCAGTTTTTTTTCATAAAATTTGTTGGTCAGTCAATTTGGAATAATATTAATATTGACAATTTAATGTTAAATCTAAGGGTATTTGATTCATTGCGATAATCACAAATGTTTGTAATTTTAATTATACCAATTATTAATAAAAATAATTAATATATATTTTTTTTGTTCAGATGCCTGAAGAAACTCAAGATGTTGAGACCTTTGCCTTCCAGGCTGAGATTGCTCAGTTGATGAGCTTGATCATCAACACCTTCTACTCCAACAAAGAAATCTTTCTTCGTGAGTTGATTTCCAACTCTTCAGATGCTTTGGACAAAATCCGTTATGAATCTCTTACCAACCCATCCAAGTTGGATGCTTGCAAAGAATTGTTCATCAAAATCATCCCGAACAAGAGCGAGGGAACTTTGACCATCATTGACACTGGTATTGGTATGACCAAGGCTGATTTGGTTAACAATCTGGGTACCATTGCCAAATCTGGAACCAAGGCCTTCATGGAAGCTCTGCAAGCTGGAGCTGATATCTCTATGATTGGTCAATTTGGTGTTGGTTTCTACTCTGCATACCTTGTAGCTGACAAAGTTACTGTAATGTCCAGGAACAATGATGATGAACAGTACATTTGGGAATCCTCTGCTGGTGGTAGCTTCACCGTTTGCGTTGATCAAGGAGAACCCTTGGGTCGCGGTACTAAGATTATTCTCCACATTAAGGAAGATCAAACTGAATTTTTGGAAGAAGAGAAGATCCGCGAAATCGTCAAGAAGCACTCTCAATTCATTGGTTACCCAATCAAGTTGCTCGTAGAGAAGGAACGTGAAAAGGAATTGAGCGATGATGAAGCTGAGGAAGACAAGAAAGAGGATGAAGCTGAAAACAAGGATGAGCCCAAGATTGAAGATGTAGGTGAAGATGAAGAGGAAGACAAGGATAAGAAGGAAAAGAAGAAGAAGACCATCAAGGAAAAATACACTGAAGATGAAGAATTGAACAAGACCAAGCCAATTTGGACTCGTAATGCTGATGACATCAGCCAAGAAGAGTATGGTGAGTTCTACAAATCTCTCACCAACGACTGGGAAGATCATTTAGCTGTAAAGCACTTCAGCGTTGAGGGCCAACTTGAATTCCGTGCCCTCCTCTTCGTACCAAAACGCGTACCATTCGATCTTTTCGAAAACAAGAAGCGCAAGAACAACATCAAATTGTACGTACGTCGTGTGTTCATCATGGATAACTGCGAAGAACTCATCCCAGAATACCTTAACTTCATGAAGGGTGTTGTTGACAGCGAGGATCTTCCATTGAACATTTCCCGTGAAATGTTGCAACAAAACAAAATCCTTAAGGTAATCAGGAAGAATCTGGTTAAGAAATGCATGGAACTCTTTGATGAACTTGCTGAAGATAAGGAAGGATACAAGAAGTTCTATGAACAATTCTCCAAGAACATGAAATTGGGTATCCATGAAGACTCCCAAAACAGAGCAAAGATCGCTGAATTACTCCGTTACCACACTTCTGCCAGTGGTGATGAAGCATGCTCCCTCAAGGAGTATGTGAGCCGCATGAAGGCCAACCAAAAGCACATTTATTACATCACTGGTGAGAGCAAGGAACAAGTTTCGAACTCTTCCTTTGTTGAATGCGTTAAGAAACGTGGATTCGAAGTCGTTTACATGACTGAGCCAATTGATGAATATGTTGTGCAACAAATGAAAGAATATGATGGAAAGCAATTGGTTTCTGTAACCAAGGAAGGACTTGAACTCCCAGAGGATGAGGATGAGAAGAAGAAGCGCGAAGAAGATAAGGAGAAATTCGAAGGTCTTTGCAAGGTCATGAAGACTATTTTGGACAACAAGGTTGAAAAGGTTGTTGTCTCCAACCGTCTCGTCGAATCTCCATGCTGCATTGTTACTTCTCAATATGGCTGGACCGCCAACATGGAGCGTATCATGAAGGCTCAAGCTCTCCGTGACACTTCCACCATGGGATACATGGCTGCCAAGAAGCATTTGGAGATCAACCCAGATCACGCCATCATGGATAACCTCCGTGAAAAGGTTCAGGCTGATAAGAACGACAAGTCCGTCAAGGATTTGGTTATGCTTCTTTTCGAGACCTCTTTGTTGAGCTCTGGATTCACCCTGGATGAACCACAAGTCCATGCTTCCAGGATCTACAGAATGATCAAGCTTGGTCTTAGCATTGATGAAGAAGATATGGTTACTGAAGATTTGCCAGCTGGCGACGCCCCAGTCATTGAAGAAACCGAAGATTCTTCCCGCATGGAGGAAGTAGATTAAATTAAATCTCTTTCATTAATCAACCAATTTTCTAACCATGTTTTCCTCTTAGGACATGTGTTCTAATATGTTCTCATTCCCTTATACGCTTTTTATTTTTTCATTTTGTACATAATTTATAATCTTATTTTGATACAAGTATTATTTAGCCATGGTTATCTTACACATTACAAACCATAGATAGCGAAGTGTGGTCTATGTTTCAAAACAAGTTAACATATAAAATGAGAAATAATGTGTGAAAAACTCTGTACTGATTTTGTTTCCAAATAAATTCAAATAGAAATAATTTTTTACTTATTTCATTTTTGCAACCCTTACAATTAAAATCGAAATGTGCAAATATTTATTTAATTTAGGTATTCCACTTTCCTATTAAGAAACTAATTTAAACTTCAATTGCAATGTTTTTCATATTTAAGTAATACTTCACAAACTAATCATTTGAGAATTGCATTAGGCCTTGATTGATTTATATTCTAACCATGATAAAACCTTGAAGAAAACATTGAACGTTCGTATATGAACTTAATATGAGTAATACATTTTATATCCATAAAAGATCGTAAGTCCATTAATTTATTGTAAAGACAAAATATGTGCAAATTATAAATAATAATTTAAATAGTATATATTCATTATATTTTTGTTAATAACTTCTCATGGTCGATAATCCGGAGATTTGCTTAGGGCGTGGTAATATTTTTCTGCAACGTATTGTAATAATAGTAAACAGTATAAAACGATACAACTTTATCAAATCTTCTATAATTCAAATGGAATATATATATTCCATTAAGTCGAGTTAGACTAAACAATTAGACTTTTAAAATTTTAAATAGTTGCCATGCGCGTTATGATCATACTAATCAATATATTAAACATCTTTTTTTCATTTAATAAGAATATACGAAAACATATAAGAAGACATTTATGTTACCGCATTTATACTGATCTGTAATATATTACTGTTTATGTTTATCAAATTATTACAGCATTAATATCTAGTTATCTATTACACCTAAGTGTACCTAGTAAATATTTCAAAATAGTATTGTCAGTTGTATGTGATCCATATAATTCAGTTATAAAGAAGAAAGAAACAGACACTTAATTTATAAAAAAGTATTAACATGTCCAGTAAAGTTGATAGAAAAAATAACAAAGATGATGATGAAGTTTATGGTAAGAAATTATTGTTTAAATAAATATAACCTAAAAATGTATTTGTAGATGATGATCAAAGAATTGAAAATGATCCAGAAGCGAAGTACAGGGTTTACAGCGTTATTTATTATTTCATTGTGTTAGTAGTAATAGGAGTACCAGTTTGGTGGTACACAACAAGGGTCTATCGTGCCCCATTGCCCATTAATGATATGATCAATGTTGAAATACCAAGCAAGACTATACGAGAGAACAGTTTGCCTCTCAGTCTGGAGTATGATGTTTTGATAACATTGATTAATCCTGAACCACAGAATCTAAATATTGATCTTAAAGCAGAGGATTTGAAAGCTAATTTACAACCATTCTTAACTACAATTACTCCCATAGCAAATTTCACTGTTAAATCACAGTGGCTATACCTCACAGATTTGGGTGTAACTCCCAAGGATTACAAAGGGGAATTAGTTTTATTTGAAGAACAGTTGCCTCATATCATAACACCACTTGAGAAGAAAATCTGGTCTCATATGTCTCCAAGGCCCTGTTTGAATCTTGTTCTCTATTTTACAAAATGCAATTCTCCTATTTATTTGTATAATAATATGAATCAGAAAGTGGATAGTAATGCATTTTTGAGCCCTAGATGGGGAGGAATTAGTGTAATCAATGCAGATAGCAAATCATGCAAAGAAAAGAGGATAATGCCAAATTTGAAATCTGTGATAGGAACATTCTTGATCCAATTAAAAGAATTGTTTGGTCTTAAAGATATTGAAGTGTTGAAGAAAACAAAAGCAACTGAAATGGTTGAATCCACTAGGAGAACATTGAAATCTTTAGCCCAACTTCTATCTGAAATTAATAGTATTGTCATTAGTGATGAAGTAGCTACCAAAATAGAAAATGCTTTGAAATATGCCAATGAGGCAGATGCATATTTAAAGGAAAACAATATTAATGAGGCTCTTAAAGCTTCTCAGCTAGCTTTCAAGAACTCAGAAGAAGCTTTTAGTGATCCATCATTGCTAGCCTTACTTTATTTTCCAGATGATCAGAAGTAAGTTTATTATTTTGTATAGATACGTTCTTTTTGCTTGTAACAATGTTTAATTGTTTCAGATATGCTGTTTACATTCCTTTATTTCTACCAATAATGATTCCAGTGTTCATGTCTTTAACTAGTGTGAACAAGTATTACAAATCGTCAAAAGCAAAATTGGATTAAATTCATTTGTTTATTTAAATTATTATCATCTATCTAAACTACTAATAAATTAAAACTGAACTAATTTGTATCATTTAGTTTCCACATAAAAAAATATATCCAACCTCGAAGAATCAATTTCAAAATCTTCCGTTTCGTTCATACGATAAACTGAAATGTCTACATAAGATTACAATTAGATCTTGGAAATTTATACATATATAGAAGTGATTAGGTAATCCCTGACTTACCGAAATGTTACAACATTCACATAATTCCACTTTTTTTTTGACAAAACATTTATATACACATATATATTTTGGCTTAGTTCTTAGAAAGAAGTATTCAAATAAAACAATAACTAAAAATAAAATAAAATATGTAAAAAGAACACAGACATTCGTAAATTTGCAGTTTGTTACTGCTAGAACTAAGGAAATCGAATAGTTTGGGTGAGCTGGATTTAATTTAGTCAATTTTAACGGCTCCATAAATCTTCTTTATAAATGCGTAAGCGGCAAAGAATCCAATAGTTCCGGTCAATAGCCAGAACGTTAAGACCATTAGACCTGTGTATCCAATGTACAGGAGGGTTGGTATGAATTCAGTAATTTCTAGTTTGGCAACAAAATAGAACAATGAATAGGTCAAAATGTATATCGACGATCCACCGGAAACAACGAAACTTCTCCACCACCAATGGTAATCCTGTAATTAATAAAATGTTAACTTAAAAAGTAAATAGAGTTATTTGTTAACTTACTTCACCGCATAGTTGGAAATATACCATTACAATCGATATTTGAGAGCAGGAAATTACTAAAATGATGAATACCAAGAACAAGAAGCCAAACAGATAATAGAATTGATTTTCCCATATTGCAGTGAATATGAAAAATAATTCAATAAAAACTGCTCCGAATGGTAAAATGCCGGCCATGAGTGTGCTGCAATAAAGAAATATATTTAATGTATATTTTCTTGTAAAATACTAGTAATGTATTACCATAATAACGGGTTCATATACCAATGTTGCTCAGGTACCTGTCTTGGAATCTGATTCGTTCTTACTGGATGTTGATATGGTTGTTTCCTATAACCAAAATAGTATCCCAAGTATACCAAAGGAAGCGAAATGCAGAACCACATTGTTAACAAATACAACATTGTCGAGAAAGGAACAGCACCGCTGCTTGCTTTTCCCCAAATGAAGAAATTCAAGAAGAAACAAGTAATTGAAATTATAGCTGGATATAAGGTAGCAGTCAAAAAGGCAGCTCGCTTCCACTCGCGACCTTTCATAGTTTTGTATAATCTGGCTGAGAAATACCCAGCGATCAAACCCATGAATACGTATAAGAATATGGCTACGGTCATCAAAGCTCCCCTGGATGCCGGCGATAACATTCCCAACATAGCGAAAACTGAAAATAAGGTAGTCATAGATATCGATTCTTCAACAACAGATTGCATTCTTACATATGGTTATTAAGGCCATAAAAAATATCTGTATTCCAGAGCCAATGACAGCAGCAAATAGTCGCGAGTTTCTTGGAGGCCTGAATACGTCTCCATGTACTAATTTCCAGCCAGTTTCTTCAATGGCATCGTCGATTCCTTCATCAGCATTATATCTTGCAATATCCTTTCTCAACGTTCTTACCATAATCATAGTTAATATACCTAATAAATTATTGGAATCATTTAATGCATTTACCATATTGCATGTTGCATACCTGATAAGAAGAAAATGACGACCAACGAGTTTATAATGGAAAACCAATGAATTTTCACATCGCTCATGGCTAAATAAGTATCCCATCTAGAAGCCCAACTGACTTGAGAAGGTTCCCATTCAATTTCGTATGTGAAGTAAAGCCTTGTTCCTCTTTTACCATCTACTAATTGAGGTCTAGGTTTATTTGGGAATGAGCAAACTTTGTTGTTGAATTTAATATCATCAATGTGTACTGACTTTGCTTCAACATGGAATCCAACCACCCTGTACACAGACCTAAAATAAAACTATTTAGAATGCAAAAAACTAAAAATAGTAGAATCATTACGGTGAAGGATTATGGTAAGCCAAAATTAATTTCAAGTGATTGTAGATGTAACTTCTATCACCCATCACATTACCCAATCTATATCCATGTTCATATTGCTGCACCTCATTTGTTTCTGGATTCAATACCTTTGCAGCAGCTGGCAAATTATCAACCAACCTAAAAGGATTATTTACAAAAATTACTACATTATTGTTAATATGATTTATACATACAGATGAACAAAATATTCATGTTGGATTCTATCAATAACTTGTTTAGATTGTGCAGTGTCCCAATGTATCGGCTTATTTGGTTCATGACATAGTAATTTGCATGGAGTGTTCTCAGCCATATGCACTTCATATGGTGTGTTCACAATACGATCACCCCTCAAGACCTCTCCTAAATTCTCAGATTTATAATGAATGGAGGATGTTCCATTCTTGGGGACACAGAATGGTAATGAATAATATTCATAAGGTAACTGAGTGTGGATGCTGGTCATTTTCACAGCTTTGACATCAATTGGCTGGCCCTGTTTGAACTCCACTGGGGCCATGCCAGGAACATAAAACTGATGTGTTAAACATACAGAATACAGGATCAAAAGCCCAGCCAAAAACAATTGTTTCTGAAATGAATGTAAATCAAGTGTTACAGCATGTTATTATGGGTGTCTTGTGTACAAGCTGTTTTACCTTGCAAAACATGATTAATAGTAAATTTCCGTTCCTTCAAAAGTAGTTTTTAAATTTACTTTATTACTTTTTCAACGTCTACGTCAAACCATTTTTTTACTCCCGCACGTCTTTGGTCTTATGTTGTGCAGCGCATTTTGACAAGTCCTGTCATCAATGACCATGACACATACACCAATAATTGCTGCATTCAGATTAAACCATGGATTAAACTTCCTTAAAAGGAAATTTAATTACTAGTATTTACACAATTCTGAACTTAGTATAAAAATGTTTAATTATTTTTATAGGAAATGTTTTACTTGAAAATTTTAAATAATCATTAATTACGTTGGCATTATTTAGGACATGAACTTAGAAACACTGGTTAATATAAAATAATAATTGATAATTTTATAACAAACAAAATTTATAGGTTCACACCCAATCCGATAAGCAAGTTTTTAAAAATAATTTAATAAAACAGATTGCGCAAATTTGTAATTTCAAACAAAATCAATATTACACAAGATGAGTCACAAAAGTATTGTTTCCATCCTCTTGTAACTGTTAATTTAGTATTTCATATTTTTCAAATACTGAAATATGAATGATATAATTTATGGTTGTCATGGTAACAACGTGATATTCTTATTGGAGAGAAAACATTCGAATAACACCATTAAAAATGGATTTATTTATTAAATATACAAATATACTTAGTAAAACATATAAATGGACATTACAATATGTTATAGTTAATCATATTGTAATATCAAACAGTTATACTATAATATTGTTGTTGTAAATTAATATTATTTAACACAATTCAGAGAAATAGCAACAAGTAAATATCATTGTTACAATATAAATAAACATAAATGTATTACTTAAGACTGATATTATTTGGGGCGATTTAAATTAATAGTAAATTAGAAATTCGCAGCGATATCTCTAAATGATGGAAAATAGGAAACAAAATAATAATGTAAAAGAAAAACTATTCCTCTTCTCATAATGTTGGCGTCCTTCGGTACCAAAATCGAGCTCTGAAGTCGTCAGAACAAGTTAAAAATGCAGCCTGTGTGGGCGAATGCGCAATTAATCGAACTGCGCCGTTATGTCCGAGTGACATTAATTGTTTTCTGGATGCATTCCGCGAATTCCAGGCGCAAAGGGATGTTGTTGCTTCATCCGGGAATAAGACGTAGTCTTCAGTGTGGTTGAAGACAGCCTGAGCTTCAAATTCTTGTTTTCCAGTTGTTCCAGCACCAGTGTAAGCGATTAAACAGCGGCTTGTTGATAACTCCCACAGTTTGCATATGGAATTCTTGCCCGCAGATAACAGATATTTACCATTCTTTGAGAAAGAAACTGAACAAACTTCAAGACCGTCATGAGCTTTCGCAAATGTGTTGATGCATTTACTTGAAATTCCATCCCACAGTTTAATGCTACCATCTCTACTTGCAGATGCATATATTTTAGCATCTTGTGACCATTTCAGAGATGTTATAGTGCCAGTGTGTTGATGCGATGGTATACTTCCTACATAGCATTGTAATGTGTTTACATCATATAATCTTACAACTGGATGCTGTGTGCCAACAATTAAATGTTCTCCACCTGGATGAAATGAGAAACATTTCACTGATTCTGCTTCCTAAAACAAATATCCATTAAGAAAAGCAATGGATCATAATTGAATGATGTACTGTGATTGTTTTAAACGCTTTTTTGACACTGGCTTTAGAAATATCAAACATTTTTATTGTGTTGTCTTTCGATCCAGATATTAGGATTGGTTCTTTTGGATGAAACTCTAGACAAGTTACTTCTTCCATATGATCATAAAGTGTTCTTATAACTGGATGTCCTTGTTGTTCACCTCTTGTTGGATCCATTTCATCTGGTGCAGATTTAGCTAACATCCTATCAACATCTAAAATCTATATAACAATATTAATAAATTGTAGTTTTAAAAAAGCACTGTACATACCTTAATACTAGCATCTACACTCCCAGTAGCTATTAGCTGCCCATCAGTAGAAAAACAACCAGCCCTGCAATTGCCTTTGTGTGAAGTAACATAGGCTGTCTCATATAGAGCAGGCTCTGGTGCTGGTATATTAGCATCAGTTTCAAACTCCAAATCTGCAAATAATTTATAAATAAGTCTGATAACACTTAATTGATTAATAAAATAATTTTACCCAATCCTGGGCCAATGGTATTACTGCCAATTGTGTGATTTGGAGCTCTTTCTTTTCTTTCCGGTTCATGGTCTAAACCAGCTATCACAAGATGTAATAATCTATCAGATGGTGAGCAGGGAGGATCTGCAGACACAGCACTGGTAAGTGATGTTCCAAGACTCTGATGACCATCATAAAACAATTGGCTACAAAATAATGATTAGCATTTGTTTTATATAGTTAAAACATTAAACTCACCTTATTATCAGTCTATACAGTAATTCACGGCTTTTGATTAAGTTTTTCGTATCAACTTCTTCCTCCTTCATGTTTATATATTCAAATAATAATAATTGCTAGTTACGAATTTATTAATTAATATTAGAGGTTAGCTTTATTTACAGCAAAACAATCCATCTGGTGAAGAAACATGAAATGTAACTAAATTCAAAATATGGCGCTAAATTTTGAATTCTTAGTTTTTCGCAACTTGCTACATTTATATTTAAACATTTAATTTTTTTCGTTAAAATATAGAAGAAAAAAATATTTCGTTTCAAAGATACTGATTGAGTCTGCACATTTATGTTTGTGCCGTTTAATGTAAATGTCTGCTTAGTGCAACGTTAATGTGAAAATGTCTGGTGAAATTCGTAATCCTATCGAAGAGATCCATTTCGAACCAGATGGGCTTCACGTTACGCAAGAGAAGGAAAACGTTAATAAATTGATTGACTTGAAACGAAAAGTAATTTATTCTCAAACAGCACGTGTCTGTGCGTATGTAGCTAACTATTTTTTATTCTTTAATTTTAGGTATATACATGTGATTTATGTGGTATCAAAGTAACGAGTAATAATGTATTACGTAGACACATTGAAGGAAGGAAACATCTTATGAGAGTTGAACGGGAAGGGAAAACCTTTGAATGCCAATTATGCGAAATAATTGCGAATAGTCAAACCCAATTGGATGCGCATCTGAGAAGTAAGTATATCAACTGCGCTTTGCCCTTCAATTTTTCTTGCATTGTTATGCAAAAAAAGTAAATTTTATATATCGATTTTTTTTGTAAGTGAAGCTTAGAAATTGAAATATTTTTTATTTTCATAGAAAAATTTATTGAATTGTATTGCTCTATGGAATATTGCTGATTCATAGTATTTATTTTATATCCATTACAATTACAAATTGGTCATATTCAATTCCATTGAAAATTTTCGAGAAACACGTATAAATTATAAAAGGATATTAATTTCGTAATAATTTATTTTCGAAAAAGAAACGCTTTTTTGATATGTTCTTTTCACTTGAGCTTTAAAGACAGTTTATTGATAACAAATAAATTGTTTATGTTTTGAATCTAGGGGAACTTCACAATCATCAATTTGGAATAAAAATTAAGCAAAGAAATTGTTAATAGTTTCTATCAAAAAATTATATACAGTGGAACCTCGCTTAACTAGCACCTAGCATAACGAATATTTCGTTTAATGAGCAATATGAATATGAAAAATTACTCGCTTAACGAGCGATGTTTCGCATAACGAGTGACGATGGGAAGAAAAGTCCCGGATTGCGTTACATAATTTTTAAGACTTGTGTACTTGTGTATTTTTGAATATGGATTAAACTTAAATTAAGCGAGGTTCCACTGTATATTAAAATTTACATAAGTACTAAAAAATGATCATAAATTACTGTTATTTATTCTGACATAATTTAAAGCTAGGTCGTAGACAGAGCCACGTGACTAAATAACTATATTTATTTCTAGGTTCTAAGCATAAGAATAGGTTATACAAGAAAGAACACGCGAATGAGATGATGCACAAAGGTGTTTGGCTCATCATATTTTGCGTGGCTTGCATCTTCCTAAATTTCCTTCTACTTTTCAAAGTAATCCTGTAAATATTATCAAAAGATAACAAACGGAAACATATATGTATTTATATATTATTTATTTATGAAAAAAAAAACATTAATATAGATGTGTATATTATATTTTCCAGCTAATATGCTCGATTATTTGTGAGATATAATAGTATATATTAATGGTATATTTGAGGTGGAATGGTTAAAAAGGGTTAAAATAAAATGTAAAAAAAATTAGTTATAAATGCCCAGTTTAATCTGCAAAATTATACTTTCATTGGCTGTGCATTAAAGGTAAATCAAATGTATGAATTCATTTGTCCGCGAAAAGGAATAAAATAAAACAACAAATTTCAAAGGGTTATGAATACAAAGTTAGGAAGTAACCTTTACAAATCTCTGGTAATAAGATTGATCGCTTTTACTTCAATACTTTGTGTTTATAATAATAGAAACAGAACAAAAAAAACAAGAAAAAAAAAACAAAAGAATCACATAATAAATGCGAAATTCTTCTTTCACTGCACGGAAATTTTTATTTCACTAACAAATAAGAACCAGAGAAGACGAATACAAGTTGCGGTTATAAGATAAAAAAATATTAACTACTAAATTATTAATAATATTATTTTTAAATTATTTTTTATTATTTATTTTTTATGAATAAGTTTTTAAATTGAAATACAAAATGTCCATATTCTCGGTTTCAATGAGCCTAAATATAATTTGTATTTTAAATTAATCACTTTCTGTTTACTGTTGTTGTTATGTACATTGGATTTTTAACTAGTTTTGATGCAATTTCTCTTCGATTCCGAACGTTGAAAGTATATTTCGCAGATTAAAACTACTGTTTATACATTCCAAAGAGGTATTGTTTGATTTATCTATTTATTTATTATTGTTTAAAAAAATATTTATAAAATTTATACAAGTTGGAAATATATATGAATTATTAAAAAAAGATGTATATTATTTATTTCACCTCCTTTATTCTATAATAAATAATTGTATTTTAAATTAATCACTTTCTGTTTACTGTTGTTGCTATGTACATTGGATTTTTAACTAGTTTTGATCATAATTGTTGCCAATAAAGACATTTAATAATAATAAATGTTATCTTTTGGATATAAAACAAAATTAGTAAATCAGTCCCATTTCATAAGTTAACTCATTTATTAATTTACAATAATAAAAAGAGGTACTCCATAACAATTATCAAATATATAGTTATACCATGTTTGAAGAATAGGCAGGGTTCTATGAAATTACTTAGTTAAGCAAAATGTCAAGTATAGATTAATAATAACACTACTTTATAAAGCAGGACGTTTTCAATGTCCTTTAAGCACTTTTTTAAATATTTTTTTGATAACATTTATTGGTATGGAATTCTTTAATTTTGCCTTCTTTACTAACAAGGTTTTCTCAATCACTGAAAAACTATCATCTTTTGCATTATAAATAATTGTAACATAATATCTAATTGTAATACAAATATTATTATTTCTTTGATGTAATTTAATGAGATATCTCCATACAATTCACATTTTTTGTAGATAAATATGTATTCGTGTATATTTGGTTGCCTAAGATATTCAATACTATTTCATAATTTTTGATAGTAAACTATAGATTTTTGGAAATAATTTAATGTCTTAAATTAAATTTTATAGATTAATAATATTTTTTTCAGCTCTTTTAATTGCTAAAGAACTCGAACACCTGTGGGCCTTACAAATCTATGAAGGTACGGACTCAGCAACAAAGCTCATCTAATTTCATTTTTAAGAATGATCAAAGGTAGTAAATTTATAAGCCAGTTTTTCTGTTGTAAATTGAAGGAGAAATCAACAGAAGATGTCTTTAACCTTGTAAACCAAAACGTCATCTTGAGAGGGATGCAGTGGCAAACTAGTGTTAGCAATGTCGATAAAAGGCTTTGTGTAATAAAAATATCTCAAATGAACATTGCACGACCCTACGAAGTATTGGTGTCAAAATCTTTACCTGATGGGCATTACTTAAATTATAATTCCCGATATTGCAGTATTTTTGCATCCCTATGTGAAACAATAGATTCTGATTTTATGTGTTTAATGCTTAATACAGAAGTTTGATGACTCTTGAAAGGAAATTTATCACTAATAAAATTATTATCTATATTGTATGTTTGATAAAATGTTTTCGAAAAATTTATTTATATTTATTGATATATATTTAATTTTCTTGAAATTTTTATTTGGTGTGCCGCGAAATAAATTCTCCTTGCTCAGTCCTTGTCCGTGAAGAAAAAAAGTTTGACATACACTTCTCTAACGCAATGTTTCCCAACCTTTTTGGTACCATGTCAATCTAAACCTCTCTAAAATTTTTAAGTAACATATACATATTTTTTAATATTCAAAAACTTAAATGATAAGTTTTAGGACGAAATTACTGGGAAACTTGAATTGACTTGAACAATCAAATTGCCCCCCAGTGAGACATGGGCCCTATGTAAAAATGAAAGAAAACTATTAAATAGTATTTTTAAATATAGTTTGAAATATATATTTGAATCTTCTATCTTAAAAGTTTCCAAGGCCTGTTCAATAACAACCAAAAAATCTTTTCTTTTTAACTTCCAAAATGTTCCATTTTTGATCGATCTTAGTAAATAACATATCATAATCGTTATACTTGAATAATTTTTATGTATCAATGTTATTTATGGACATGGCTAATCGTTTGATTAATTCTTGTAGTCCAAGTTTCATAATTATCGGATCTACATGTTTTTGAATTATTTTCACTTTATATTATTTTGATAAAATGTTGTTAAATATATAAATGCACAGATCAATAGCCTTTTGCAGCAGTTAATCTTTTGTAGTTTTATTATTATTAATGTTGTTATTGAATGGAAATGTTTATATGTGACTGTTGCAATAAAGATAATTCTTATTATTTTATACAAATGCGCATAAAATGGAATTGAATGATTCATTTAAGACTCTGGTTACCTAATTAACATAATCTGATTGAAATCTTAATGGCTCAATCAACTGATCATGCCTTATTTTGGAGAATGCAATAACAACAACAATAATATGCATTGGAGCGAATATAATGCGACTTCCAAATTAATACATGCAACATAATATTATTAAAGAACAGTTAATTATTGTTTTCATCTTTACCAAGATTATATGTTTATTTCATTATATCATTTCGGAGAATCGCATTGCTTTGAAACTTTGTTTTAGTGCACGAATGATGCCTTAAAAGCACTTTCATACAGCATGCGAGCAGCTACTTTTTATCCTGCATTGTTGAGCTACCTGGGCTTATTATAGGTTTATAATTACGATAACAAAGCCTTTGAGAAACTTAAAGCACTTAATGCTAATAGGACTTTCAGGTCCAGTATTATATGCTGCGGTGAGCAGCTATATAGGGTGATTCCATATTAGATTAAACACATTGTATGATGTTTAAAGTGTTACGTTTATATTGCAAATAAAATTTGTTTATATTTTAATAGTAATTTATTTATAAATATAGAATTAAGTTACATAAAAAATATTTCAATAGCCCTTTGTATCAGTTGACTTTTTTGAAATTATATATATTTATTTTGTTCTTTTTATATTTGTATATGTTTTATTGTATTAGTTATTCAATCAATATTTGTAAAGATCTATGGTCAAAAGCTTTGCAATAATTATTAGTTATTACTAATAACTATAGTTATAAGTTCAGTTCATTATCCTAATAATCACATTACATTACCTACAGCAATTTATTATATTTGGAGCTGCTACTCTTTCAGCTTTATATAATTATTTGTATGTATTTGATTCACGTTTTATATGACTATTGTACTGTTAAAATATATATTATAATAAACATATACAAATTACAATCTACAGTTTTTAATATTTGTGTTCAACAACATTTAATTGATTAAAAAATTTATTAGCAAACTACTGTTAAATTAAGTATTAACTGATTAATTTTTATTTGCTGCAGATCATCATTTTCGTTCGTTTGTTCGTTCTTTGAATTGACTTTTCTACTTAAAATAAGATCAGGTAAATTTATCCATTAATCTACCTGATCCATTGAAATGAGGTTTCTTGACTTGTTTTACTAGCGTCATATTCGAAATAAACAGTTTTTTCAAACTGTTATAAGATTTTGTATAAACGACCTAGATGTCAGACTTTATGAAATATTTCAAAAATGCTCAGGAAATCACACACCACACCATTATTTTCACACACCATAAAATGCAATTTAATATTAGTAAAATCAACGAAACGATTCGATGCTTTCATACCTTTGACAAAGTCAAATTAATATTAATAAACTTTAATTACTGTTGTTTTGTAGAGTAGAAATCCATCAATTCCGAAACACAATAATACATTTTGTATTATATTATATATACAAAGAAAAATAATTTATTTCTATCCTTCAAGTTTCCTACTTTTTAGAACAAAGAAAAAATTGATTGTCAACTTACATAATAGTGAAATCACATTTTAAAATATAAGTATTAAAGTATCAGCATCATATTTTAAATACCTAACAATTATTCTCTGTGATCAAAGTAATAATTAAGTTAACGTTTACATTGTTAATTTGTTTTTTATTTAAATAGAGTTATGTAGTATTAATTAGACGTTGAATACTTGATTGTAATAAAATAAATAACTGCATCAAATTATATTTTTATTAAAATGATCGAAGATGTATATATAATTTAAGTGTAAATACAATCACTCTGTAGACTATCGAATTAATAATCCCAAGTTGAAGGAGAAATGCTCTTAGTTCATAGAGAAGTGCGCAGCGAAATGCACTTGAATAAATATATAAATCATTATTCTCATTCAAGATTGAAAATAATGAACCAACGAAAACACAAATTGCGGAGATCATTAAAATCTTGGCGTTTTAGCACGTATTATCGAAATAGGTGATATAAATCTACCGCTTTAGGGAACTTGACATAAAACTGTTCAATAATATAAATGAATGAAATGAAATTAAAAACAGTAGAAAATTAAACGAACTTGGAATTAGGGTTGAAATCTGCCCATTGAGGCTTTCATTATACTCGCCCACTAATTAAAGTCGCCAACCGCAGCACCCCCAGCTTTTAATGAATATTATTGTTATCGAAGCATTTTTATCTCATCGATTTTTACTTGAATTCTTGCCGTGCTCCTCAAGTTTTTAATTATTCTGCATTTCATGTGTTCATACTCAATTGCTCTCCAAGACTCCCCCCGATCGATTGACACACTATAACGCAAAATCCAATAAAAATCCTCGCCTTGTCGTCACCTACATTCTACAAAAAGTTCATTCTACAAGGTTTAAAAAAAATAGAGGTCTTTAAAAATAAGATAGTTTGTTATTTTTTCGGTTTTTGTCTTTTTAATTATTCATGTAATGATTACATAATTTGTGAAATAATTGTATTTTATTTTCATATATAAACAACATATTTTAGTAAAATCTTAGAAATAAAGAACTGAAAAACTGCAAATGAGACTAAGAAAGACTCAACTCAATAAAAATCACTAGACCAACAGACTAATCAACAAATAAATTAAAAAAACAAACTAATCAACAAAAAAAATACAACTAAACACCAAACAATATTAATAAAAATACTTCAACAACAAAATACAAAAACCAAGTAAAGACAACAACCTCGTGAAAATGAACAATTGAATCAAAAACTTAAAAAGGGTCAAAATTAAACAAATATTATGAAAAAACATTAACATACCTATTTATTTACTATATTACTATTTAATGAAGAAAAAAAATATTTCAAGGTGATCTATGATAGATTCTTGGGAATAGCTGGATGGTGATGGAAATGAAGATCAAATAATAAAAATGAAATCTGGTTTCCGGATTAAAACAAACATAAATAGAAACAAATAAAAAATGAACTAATTTTGAATGAGTGTGGAGGAGAGTATATAGTTGAAACATGTACCACTGACTTGACACCAAAGTTTCAATATTGTGGAGAAATAATCACAATGAATAGCCATGCACTGACAGAACTTACCAATCAGTAAAGAGACTCACAAAAGTAAGAATTAAAATTCAAAATATATACGGACGAAGAATCTGCTGATAAGAATGAACAAACATATAGAGCGAATTCACAGACCACTCATAATCAACAATATCATTATTGACACCTACAAAGATGAAGTCAACAAGTCAGTTGAGATTTTTAAATAGGGTTTTGGAATTTGTAAATGAAAGAAACATTGGTTATTGCGAAATTTTTGAATTCATTTAATTTACTATCTAAATAATTACAGAGAAAAAAAATGTCCAGCTATCTAAGTCGTATTAGTGAATATCACTATAGACTCGAAACTCTGGATCTTTACAGCCTTTTTTCTAACAGAATCTATTGATCGTTTGATTGTATTTTCTTAATAGTGGTAAGAGTGAGCGGCGGCTTTGGCGTGAGCTGCGAAGTGAGCGGCCTTGGCGTGCTGTACTTCTGGGGTCTCCACTGGCACACCGTTGGCGATGACTGGGACATGGTAGGCAACTGGAGATACTACACCAGTGTATCCGTGGACGTATTGACTGTTGATGGCGTTGGCGTGAGCGGCGAAGTGAGCGGCCTTGGCGTGTTGTACTTCTGGGGTTTCGACTGGGACACCGTTGGCGATGACTGGGACGTGGTGAGCTACACCAGTGTATCCAATGAAATCGTGAGCGTAGTGACCGCTGCGAGCGTGGGCTTCGGCTTTGGCGGCGAAGTGAGCGGCCTTAGCGTGTTGCACTTCGAGGGTATCGACTGGGACTCCGTTGGCGATGACTGGGACTTCCTGGGAAACCAAGGAGTGAGCTACGAAGGGAGCTACGACGCCGTTAAGGGCTTTAGCTTCAGCGTGAGCGGCGAAATGAGCAGCTTTGGCGTGTTGAACTTCCGGGGTTTCGACTGGGACACCGTTGGCGATGACTGGGACGTGTTGTGGGACGGCAGTCCATGGAGCATAAGCGTAGATTCCACGACGTTTACGGTAATGCACAGCATGAGCGTTACGAGCCAAAGCCTCTGCGTGAGCAGCGAAATGCTCGATCTTAGCAGCAGCTACTTCAGCGGTATCAAGAGGAAGACCGCCATGGGACACCACAGCTGGGACAGCGTAATGAGCAGCATAAGTAGCTACCACTGGGGTAGCTACAACTGGAGCAACATGAGCAACAACACCATGGACCAAATCACCGTTCCTAAGTTGAGCGTTCAACTTATACACGGAATGCTCAGCCCTAGCTTGTTGGACTTCGGCGGTATCAACTGGGACACCATCAGCTCCGATAACAGCCAGATGTTGAGCACCGACAATTTGAAGATGATGAGCTCCGTACACCAGAGGACTCACGTATCCGGCGGATACAGCGGCCAAAGCGCAAGCAAATACAATCTAAAAGAAAAAAAAAACGGATTAACAATACTAAATCAATTATTGATTGCTCAAGAAAACTTACGAAGAATTTCATTTCAATTACTGTTTAAACCTCCTTGAAAGGACTGTTAAGACTGTGCCGATATCGATTTCGCTGTTCGCTTTTATACTCGACCGAAATATTTGAAAAAATAAAAAAATATTTTTCGCCAGAAATACCTTCGAAAACAACGCAAAATAAATATAATAAGTAATCAAGTCCCAAGTTCAATGGTACCTTTCACTCGAGAACCGATATATCAAAAAGGAGTGTAGACCATGAATTCGTAAATTTATGCGTACGAATTTAAATCAATTTACACAACTTATTATTAATTAAATTAAGATAATGAAAACTAGTTTTTTTAATGATACAATAATAAAGAAGTGATGAAGGACGTTGGAGACAAGACAATTTCGCGTAAAGGAAGAACCTTGTGGTCGTTGGACAATTTAGAGATTTAAGAAAGATTAACTAAAATAGTAAATCAATTATCAAAAAAATGAGTTAATTGAGATACAAATAATTTTAAAATTACGAACTGAATAACTTTGAGGTCGATTGATTAATTATAGAAGAGATAACCTATTTTTTTTATATTCATAAAAAATAACAAATATCTACACATAAGAGATTTCACAAAATTAAAACTTCGGTTAATAAGACTATGGTCCAAATTATTGTAAATAAAATATGTAATTCAAAATATATTCAATTAAAATAATTGTAATTCAAATGCCTTGATAAGTTAAAAATTATAAAGAATGTATGAACGTGCTTTATTCGATAGAACACACATCAGAATACATTATTTTCTTGAAAATGAAGTTAAGAAGTAACAAAAAATTTTTAGTATAATTATCATTTAGTATTATAACTCACCAAAACTAAATATAACCAGAAATACTGTAAACTATAGTCATAATAAAAACAATTACTGGAAATTAACAGATATAATATATTTTCAAATTACGTAATAGAAAATTTATAGTAATTATCTATTAAACATAAGTTGGTAGATTATTTTTTCAAAATTCCGTATGAAGCCTAGAATGCATCAATGAAATATCGTTTTTAAATGTAACTAATTACTTCAATAACTAGAGATACTTCTTTGTATTTAGTGACTTTTGTGAGAAATATCATTTGCTTTTGTAATATTTTACTTTTGATATAATTTGCAGTAAATTGATTGGGTTTGAGACGTTATTACATTAATCCATTTGTTAGTATTAGGATAAACTATATTCCGGATTATTTCATGTACTTTAGTTCTATATGTAATTTAATACAGTTCTTTTAAAACTTGTCCATTAATTTGATTGTATTCTTTTATTTAATTGTTCTACATCATTTAAGGTTTTAGCTAATCTTAAATTTGTTTACCTTAATACCAGTTATATAGGAAGTTTACTTTAGTAACTTTATTTTATATAGTAAATAAATTAAATATACGATCTAATTTTTTAACAGTGCAGCAGTAACATTAGACTAATACTTAAACTCAGAGTATATATATATTTCTTGCGTGGAAAGTAGGTGCATTAATGTGCGTCCTTTTGGAAATTGGTCCAGGCACATAACTGCAAATGGCACGCTTAATTGCAACTTGAGCTTCCGTCTTGGGCCAATTTGCAAGCGTTTCTTTACATAATGGTCGTCGCCTCATACGTTATCGGAAGTCAATTAGACTTAGGGGAGTAAAAAGGGTGGCGGACGACAAGGACAGCAGGAAGAAAGATCTGAAATTTGTGGGACAACTGATAAGGGCACCATTTGTTTCTCAGAGTAATGAAGCTTTCAGACAATCGATTTCTGCGTGCGATATTTTTTCCGATTCTCGAGATTTGTCTCTATGGAAATTTATTGTGGAAGTCGGTGGGTGGGAGAGAGAGGAGGAAAATTATTAATTAGAAAAGTTTCGGTGAATAATTTTCCGTCGAAGTATCTCCTTTGTAGAAGGGGCGAACAACGGAGATAATGTAATTAAAATAAACAGATATTTGACACATTATTTCTCAAACGTCTTACTTGAAAAATCAATTTGTGATTAATAAATCTTAATAATTGAAATTGGAGTTTTTTCTTGTGTACTTTTCATTAATCCTCTAATTATTTAAATTAGATAATGCAGATAATGTATAATGGTGAGTCTATAATATTTATAACATTCGCAGAAACGTACAGTATCTTATATTATGTAACACATTTGGCTTAAAAGCTATTTGTAGTTACCCAGGTAATCATTAGAAACTATGATCAACTTGCAAGCATATTTAAATGTACACTATTTACTCGTAATGAAGTTGTATATTGAAAAGAGAGTTATTTTAAATTATTATTTTTAATTTAAATTATACACTGCAAATACAGCTGTACGGCATTTCAGTTCAGTTACCTACGTTTTTAAAATCCATAACTACAATATTTATGGAATAATTTTGTAGTATGTCATCTGTATAAATACAAGAAAATTCTCAAATTTGCAGTAAAGAAATTCTAGTTTTATTTATATAAAATTATCTTAAGTGAATAAAATAAAAAATGATTATCAATCCATTAAAATAGTTAAAATAACCCTTTTTTCACGTTTTTATTTCTTCATTATTTCGGTTTTAAGTATTCAATTCAACAAGGTTTTTGTAAAAATTGGAAATCTGCTGATATGATTCCATAAAATAACAAATAGTTATCTAATAATTAATAGTTTATAAATTGAGACACAAAATGAAAAGAATTTTGAATGTTGTAATAAATAGGATATATTAATTAGATTATAGATATAAGATATAGAAAAATGTTTTGTAGACAACTTGAAAAATGAAATGTCATAATAAATAAAGGTAGTCTCCGACATTCCTTGAACGAGTATATGCATTTAATTACAAGAGTTAACAATCAAATTATGAAACAATTAATTAATAGAAAGTTTAAAGAACTGTATTTAAATAATAATGCAGATAATGCCAACCAGAATTATAAACTTATTTTAAAAAAAGAAATGGAATAAGGTGGATCCAAATGTCCTGTTATAGCAACGTATTTACAAAACGATTAGAAAGTAACAGTGTAAGTTAGTTTAGATTAGATTATGTTCCATACATTTTACCGATCTGAAGTTATCAGATTTCCTGCGCTCATTGCTTTATGAACACACACTAGCTTGGAGAATTCCATTATGGTTTTGTTTAATTTGTTTATATAAATGGATATGGACGTTATAATAAATATTATTATTATAAACAATATTATAATTAGCCGTAATCAATACGCCTAATTATCAAATTTATTATTATATAAATTTGGTAAAACTTTGTAATTTTAGAATAATTTTATATATAGTCAATATGTATTCGTAAATTATGATACACACTGTATATATAGAGAGACCTGTATGTATACTTTGATCAGAGAGAATGATTTGGAGGTATATGTGAGATTTCTGTCAATTTGGAGGGTGCTCAGTCACGCAACCGAGTCAAGAGGCATGCTAATTGATGCTATTAGGCCCATTGGTGCCCAACTGTATGTGTCGGCACACGCGGTGCGTGTATGTGAGTGTCAAGTGCACACACCATCCTCCTGTATGTAATTCATCACATCAGTCAATCATACAAGAAACCGAACACAAGAAAATATGTTAACAGCACTTGACCCAAAAATTAATTTTAAGCATCCAGAGGAAGGAAATATCCATGCTGCATGCATGCGCACCTGTATATATTAAAACGTTGCACTCATCCTGATGAATATTCTTTTCCCTCCCAGCTTTTATATTCGAAAGCTGCTTTATTTACATCCGTAAACTAGATTTCTTTCCTTCTATCTTTCGTCCATCCTTTCTGTATTATATTTTTTTTGTATGTTTTACTTGTTACCAGTCTAGTTATTACATGTGCATGGAACTCATATTTTAAGCACGAAATGATACTTCTTCTATTCTTCCTGCCCATGCAAAATATCCAATTTACTACTCAACGTCCGTCGCTTATTTACATTCGCATCTTATATGTTTTCTGAATACTTTTACAAACTCATATATCTCTTCTGCAAGTACATATTTGCACAATTTTGAAAATTTATATTTTATTTTTAATCACAATCCTTTCTTTTCAGAGTAACAATTTTCAATTTAAATTGTTTATGGTTTTTTTCATGCATTTTTAATAATTATTTCTGACCAATATTACTTATTTTCAATATATTTTTGTAGAGCTGTAGTATTTAACCCAAGTAACATCGGACCTTCAAATCTAATTTTACCCAAAGACTACAAAACTAGATATTAATTATGACCTTTTATAATAAATTATTTATGGAATTTCCATAAAACACTTCCAAAAAAAAGCAGATGTAATAAAGGTACATTTCGACGTCTGCAATTTATTATATATCTAACTATACTTCACACGAGTTATACTATTATTATAACGAAGTTGAGGTAGATGAGGTAGTGAGGTAGATGAAATCTCTCAAGACGACGATGTTGTATACGTAAATGAATACAAGTTGGACGAGGTTTGCTACTATCCGCATGAATCTGATAAGGACATGGATAACGACGACCACGAAAGTGACTATGGTCATATTGAAGATGAAGAAACTATCAATGTAAATGGAATTCCTGAGAGGCATGAGATATGCTATTATCCTGACGAATTCGATAGGATGATTGCCGAGATATTACAAAAATAGGAAAAAGTATCTCAACACCCTGATGATAATAATTACGACGAGGAGATGATGCACCGAAGCGATATAACAGATACTCATGAAGTCTGCTACAGCCCACCTTTATTACATCTGGTTTTTTTTTGCAAGTACTTTTCAACAATTCCAAGAATAATCTATGAAAGAAGGGCATAATTAATATCTAGTTTTGTTGCCCTTGGGTAAATAATATATTACATCTGGTTTTTTTTTGCAAGTACTTTTCAACAATTCCAAGAATAATCTATGAAAGAAGAGCATAATTAATATCTAGTTTTGTTGCCCTTGAGTAAAATTAGAATAATTTATTATAAAAGGTCATAATTCATATCTAGTTTTGTTGCCCTTGAGTAAAATTAGGTAAATAATATATTGAAAATAAGTAATATTTGTCAGAAATATATATTAAAAATAATAGCAAATCCATCAAAAAAACCAATAAACAATATTAATTGAAAATAAGTAATATTTGATACTCCGACAAATATATTAAAAATAATAAAAAATGCATAAAAAAATCAATAAACTATAAAATTGATACACTGAAAAGAAAGGAACAACTCTTAAAATGATTAAAAACAAAATATAAATTTTCAAAATTATTAATTTTTATTTGATAAACGACGCTTTTTCATAAATATTGCCATTTCGATATCGTCAGGTGGT
>NW_017097074.1:0-1630 GCF_001412225.1 Nicrophorus vespilloides
TTTATTACTATAAAGGAACGTACACACTTCAATGTAATAAAAAAAAGATATTGTTTTCTATTAATTCCATGTCAGACACACAAAAATAAGGCAACGAATTTTATTTATTGTTTTTTTTTTTCAGTTTTTTTTGTGCAGTCTCGTCCTTACTTCTCGAACGCATGAGTTTTCAGCACGGAACGTGTAATAAATTATTTTATACTTCGCTAACGTACATAATGGATGTAGTATTACATATCTTTACAAACATTTCAGTAATACTTCAAATTTAATTAGTAATAAAAAAAAATCAAGTTATAAATGAAACAATTAAATCTTTGTGAATATTTGCTAATTTATTACATTTCTTTTTTGATATTTTTATATAAAATTATGTCACTTTGATAATAGATGTCGCTGCTTTAGTTATTTACTTTAGTAAGTTTAAAAAGTATATTTCTCATATTTGTCTACATTTTATGTATACGTGTTTATTTATTACTATAAAGGAACGTACACACTTCAATGTAATAAAAAAAGATATTGTTTTCTATTAATCCCATGTCAGACACACAAAAATAAGGCAACGAATTTTATTTATTGTTTTTTTTTGTGCAGTCTCGTCCTTACTACTCGAACGCATGAGTTTTCAGCACGGAACGTGCAATAAATTATTTTATACTTCGCTAACGTACATAATGGATGTAGTATTACATATCTTTACAAGGATTTCTGCACTGGTATTTATGGCATATAAAACTACACGAACCAAAAACAAACGGGATATAATTTATCTCCTACATAAAACCCGGGTCTCGCTTGTGCTCCTTCTTCCTTCATACATATATACATTTTTTTTGTTCTCTTTGCATTTTCGCAATTTTCCACTTATTTTATTTATATAATTTTTTCATCTAACGTACGTAGAATTACACACGTATACTTTTGGTTTTCGATCACGCGAAATTCGCTGCACAGTCGTCGTCCCGACTGTAGTGCGTTAGAAAGTCCGAAGATTACGGATCATTAAATTTCCTACAAAGTGGCGAAACGTTCAATTGTTTTAGCTGTGCGCGCGCGAATTATCCTTTCGAAAACAATCAACATGCACAATCGCCCGTCGCATTTAAATTTGAAATATGAACATTATTGCCCGTTTTACTGCCAGTCCGCAAATCCATCCATTCCCATCATCCGTCCGAACCGTGCGCGAACTTTTCCAAATCGCATTTATATATCTGTACGCTAATTACGACCGTTTCACGGCTCCGGAATGGATGGATTTATTGAGAAAGAATCGCAGTTAATTGCTGGTAATTCATCTGCATCTCACGTATAAATCCTCGAGACAATGTCGATTCATTACAGAACGAAACTTAATTAAATTAGTCCATATAATTTAAATCAACACAATTCAATAAATAAATTACACTATTAGTTTTGATATTTCATGGTGACTCAACTACATTTCACAAAGCTTTAATAATTAGAAACTTTTACTTAGTACAAATCAATTCATATTCACTTTCAGTCATTACATTAAAAAAGTAACAGTAATAATTAATGAAAAAAATTGGTTTTCAATGGTTCAATAGAAAACTATAATATATTACATATTACAAAAATATTCAATTTCCTATTATAAATCTAT
>NW_017097075.1:0-8121 GCF_001412225.1 Nicrophorus vespilloides
AATGTAAAAACACTGCTTTTTCGAACATATTGCGTATTACATCAATATGGATAAGAGCACAGGAATGTATCTATACTTTAGCTGCTCTAATGCATCTTTATACTGATAAAATAACTTTAACTTTTACCGATAAATTTGGGCGAAATAAGTTCACAAAATTATAATTTTTAATTTTAATTTATACATTAAATTATTATCAAATGGTAAAAACAATTTTGTAGACTTGTAACATAAATTTCAATTAAGAAGTAATGTGTAAGAAGTATTTTCTAAAAACTATATAGAAATATAATAATTATTAATTGATTTGGACCATAGCTATTTCCATCCTTATAGAAATATATATATATATATAATATTTGAATATAATTAAATATTATCTTCTTTAAAAGTAAATAGTTTACATCAAAACTTTTAGCAGCAGTATAGATCAGTTTGTATAAAGCGTGTTAAATTATCAAGGTCATGTTGATGTAATTTATACTGACGTTAGCAAAGCGTTCGATATAGTCTTTCACGCGATAAGCTTTGATAAGTGGAAAGCTTATGGATTTTATGAATAGCTGATGCATGTTTCTAGATTAAGCAAATATCAATTTAATTATCAGTATAAGTTAATTAATACCCATAACACAAATATTTAAACAGTAAGTTAAATCCTAACTAAACTTAAACATTTATTTGCAAAGATTTGAATAAAACATGATTTGTCTTTATCGATTTATTCTTAAACGTTTTTCCCCAAATTCAATTGCATATCGTGCAGACTGTTGCGATTTATTTCGGATGTCCGCCGGATAAAAAAATAATCGAACCGGTTAGCTTCTAGTTAATTTCCGTGTGCGTGTTACTCCATCAACCGCCCAAATTGCCTCTAAGAAAAATCCCATTAATTGTTCCCAAGATAACGCACTGACCACAGTTTTTCCACCCCAAATTAATCCTACACCGACAGAAAAAAAAAGTTCCATTCAGCATCAAAAAAAAAAGCTTTAAATCTTTACACGGAAAGGCTTTTGTAACAATTTGTGCATTGTTTAGGATCGTATAAAATTGTATTATGCTGTCGATTTAATTTGCGTAAAATGTATTTTTTTTATAGGAGTTGCAGAGAAATTTCATGCCACCGGTGGGGGTGATTGTAGGGATGGGTAAAGGGAGATGGTGTTGCGGCAGAATGGGGGGCTATGAAAATGGAGTTTTATGTTATACATTTTAAGAAAAAACATCACGTTCCTGTTCAGTGAAAGTACTGGCAACACGGAATTGTTCTTAACCCAAATATTTTTTTTTTCGAAGGCTTTTAAAAGAGGAATCGAAAGCATAGTGAGTCTATATAATTCGAGAAGACCTTGAGCTTTATAATTATTTACAGCAGTGATCAATACAGTTTATTTCTACTTGTTTGCATCGTTGTTTATGTTATTCTTGGAAATATCCATTACATTTGCATTTATTTACAATTACTGCTTGTAACAACTACAACTTGAATATTGTTATTGAGATGTTTAATTCAAATTACGTATTAAAATAACCTGATTACTCGCTGATAACAAAACAACATAAAACAATACAATTTTCATTACTATTTATAGATATAAATATATTTTTTTTTATATATTATTATTGAATTAAAGTTAGACTTGTAAATTACCTATTTTTTTAGTTTACTTATAAATAACATAGAACATGCAAAGTTTACTAAGTGTCAAAAAAGTATGTTTTTTCTACAATTATGAAAAATAATTAATAAGTTATTAGGTTTTTGGATATAATGTCATGATTTTAACAAAGATTTAATTTTAACATTAACTTGAACAAATGAAATGTATCAAAATTAATCATTTGTTAAATGAAAATCTATGTTTTACTGAAAATATATACAAATATGGAAAAACTAACGAACAAATTCGTATTTCGAACAATGAAATTCAAGCTAAATTTATTAGACAATTTATTTGATTGTTAACATTTTTTACAGCGAAAACTTATCAATTTTATCTTTTATCAATATTATTTGCTAACTTTTATCAATCGTCCACTGAAAGACTATTATCTTCTGCATTTAATACATTTCTAACATCTTCATCTTCGACATTTTCAAAACCTAATTTCTTGGGTATTATTTTCTTTTTCTAATGACTATTTCTTAGTGACTTCTTTCCAAGAACTATCTATTTATATGGAAGATTGCGAACTTTTATATATCCAAGCTTCATTAACCGAGGTACGAGAATTTACTTTGGTTTTTGGATATTGTGTCATGATTTTAACAAACATTTTATTTTAACATTAAGTTGAACAAATGAAATGTATCAAAATAAATCATTTGTTAATGGAAATCTATGTTTTACTGAAAATATATACAAATATGAAAAAACTAACGAACAAATTGGTATTTCGAACAATAAAATAAAAAGTCTTCCAAGTATTATATGAAATTATCGTATTAATTATGTTTAATAATATAATTTATATATAATATAAGTTTCTTTTTATAATTTTGTTAATAATTACCAAACTGTTCATCTTCAACTGAGTGAAGTTTTTTTTGATAGTTACGTGCAATATTTATTCACTGGAAAATGTTACTTTTATCCCGAAATAAGCTTTAGTAACCTTTATGTGACAGCACGAAATTCCTAGGGGCTTAATTACAATTCCCACGTTTTATTTTTCGGCGCCGAGGTTTTGTAATTAAACATATTGTCGGTGCCATGTAATTAACGCTCTGATGAAATTAAATAAATTGCGACATCTACCCTTTGCTTAATTTGCAAAACACCGGAAGATTTATCCGAGCCTCTGAAAATAATTGCAAGCCTGGACACAAACGGTATTAACAATTTTGTAATGTCTTCTACAGTTTTTCATATTTTTTATGCAGAAATAGTGTTTTGAATTTTTATAAAATTAAATATTGAACTTATTATTTGACGCTATAATAATCAGTTCATGTTAACGGGAATAGTGAATCACTGATGCAGGGGTTCTGCAGCAGTCTTTCAATATTTAATTTAACCGCACGTCAGAAACTTTGCAAGTTAGTTAATAATTAGTGTTTAATATAATTGAAAATTGATATATTGGAAATTGTCTTTTATAATTAAATCGTTTCAAAATGTGTATAAAATAGTTAAACATAAAATATTTCTTTATTGAAAAATAATAGTAATTCAATTTTGTTCACTAGATGTCGAGTAACAAGCGAATGTTGACGTTGGGAGCTAGAGATAATGGTGATACTATGTTTAAATCGACTTAAATCTATGTTCAGTTAACGAACAATTCGGGTAATAAACATTGATTTTGAACGAATTATGTTTGTATTATTCTCATTTGAAAAGTTTGAAAGTTGTTCGGATCTATCATGAGGTAACTTATTGTCTGTTTACTAAAGCTGCGTACTGTTAAAACTTGAAAATCGCATCCATTCTACTAAGATTATATTAAACCCAATTTGCTTAAAGTTTTCACAAATTCAAGTACATTTTGAGTTACAAATTGCTAACGTAATCTAAACATATCAAAAGTTAGAGTTAATTTAAACTATTTACAAGAATTGCATACTTTAACATTAAATATCTTGTAATTAAGAATATGTAAATTTATAAAAATCTTGAAATTACATGGTATAAGTTTATATGTAATAATAAAATATTTTAAAACATTGGCCTCGATTCAATCCGATTCCATTTATCTCCCCCGTGAATCAATGCGTTCGATGCATGACCAGACGCACTTGATCTACTGATATGAATGGAAAAATTATACATGAACAATGGGGGTTCGTACGAGTGGATTCGGCTCCAAATCGATTTGCATGAAAGACTTTTAGAGCACCCATGCCAGCAAAACATGTCCTCGACAATCTCGTGGCATTTAAACCTACTTGGCAAACCTCTCCTAACGCAGTGTCCGTTTAATTTCACGAGTTCATTTAACCTAATCCAGGCTTAACGACACTACATGCAATTCACGAAAGGTAATCCAAGCTAACTAATTATTGGACAAGTCGTACAAAATCCTTATATTTCCTCATACGAATAAATACAGTCATAAATCGATTAATTAATTACGTAAAATAAACGTAAAATCAGATTTTATAACATTAATATTAAATTTATTATGCCAATACGGAATTGCCTTTAATACTGATCACTTAATAATAACACTTCTTCTTAAATCAGGATTGATTTCATTAAAAAAATCGCTTTCAATGTCATTTAAACATCTTAATTAATATCTAGTTGTTAACATTTTTTACTGCAAAAAACTTATTCAATTTCATCTTTATGTTATTTGCTAACTTTTCTCAATCTACCACTGATAGACTATTATCTTCTGCATTCAATACATATCTAACATCTTCTTCATCGATATTTTCAAAAACTAATTTAGTGGATATATTTTTCTTTTTCTAGATGAATTTGTGGACTTTGATATATCCAAGCATCATTAACCTAGATATGAGAAAATCAAAAAAGTTACAAGTTCTGTCTTTTAAATCAAGAATAAAATTGTATCATTCTATGGAAATTTACATTACGGAAAAGTGTAAATGTTATTTGCTGTATCGAATTGTATTTGAATTTAAATTATTTATGTTTTTTATTTGTAAATTGTACTAAATTGCGATTTTTTTAATATAAACATTCATAAATTCCATACATATTAAAATAGAATCGTGTTGTGCACGGAAAATTAAATACTATAAAGTTCGTTTAATATGCAGATGTTCGTTGTTACATGGTTCGCGTTTGTTTCATTTCATTTTCAATTTTTTTTTTGTCGAAATTCAAATATAACCCGGAGGCAATATTCACCCAGCATATGAAACTGCGTATATCATAATTTATAATAACGTGAAATATTACGTGAAATTGCTCCAAATAAAATATGTAATATTAAATAATGATACTAGCAGGTTATTTTATTTACGTTATTGACAAATCGAAATAACGCGATTATGAAAAATTTTGATGAGTTAATCAGTTTCGGATGACCTAAAAAAAATAGGTTCCACCTGCAATAATGTTGCAGAGAAAGGAAAATAAATTACGAGCTTGCTAAGCGATTTTTTCCATTCGCAAAGTTCTTTGCCTTTGCGAGCAGTGTTCGGGAAACAACAGTTGCAGTTGCGATGTGCATCCATTAATTACAACGGACTGTTCGTTAAATATTATTATTATCATTTAGTAGAAGTGCTCGAACAAAAGATGCAACTTTCATTATTTCTAATTACGTTTCCGGCATTCATTTTTAATTATGCTCTGCCTGCCGCGATAGAATTGGATCCACAAAGGTAATCCTGAATTATTTATTGCATCATCCGCTAACATTGTTTGGTCCAATTAGTTCGAAAACGAAGGCGGAGGAGCTGAGCGGCTTAGACGATCATGGCCACCAAATGGAAGATGGGATTAAGGAGAAACGATGCAAAGAGTAAGTGCTGTTGTTTCGTCGTTGCGACGCCTCTAATACTTTTATCTCTCTTCAGGCTTCCGCAATTTGACTTTTATGACAATATCTTGGGTAGTCCCATTCAGAGCTTTCCTCTAGACTTGAAACGCAGAGACCTGCAAGGCGAGTTTATGAAGCTGAAATGCGATACTTGTCGGACAACATCATTCTGCAAGCTGGGAACGAAATGCGACAAGTGTGACAAAGTTTGCAACCCGGTGAAGATTAACGAACGTTCAGCGGATCCGAAAGATTTAGTTGGTTTGGCTCCGAGGATCAATGTTGAGAATGGATTGTCCGAGAACCAAGAACGATATTATACAGTCGGATCATTTGGACCTGGACCTAAGCAAACCCTATTAGCGAGACTACTGAATATTCCTTGGAACGCTAAGCTGGACCGACTGATTGTGCTTGCTAAAAATAATGCAAAGACTGCTCAATCTCTTCCACCTCATCCCGTTATCATAGACACAGCCCACGTTTTTACCGTCAATGATGGAAAACCAGCTGAACTAGATGTTGAAGTACATAATGTTAAAAACGATTTGGACGAACCGAGCAAACTCACCTCTAAATTAAACAAAGAATTGGACGCAGCCATTGAAACGAAAAAGAAAATTCTTCAAGACTCTCACCTAACTCCTGAAGAAATTGATAAAATCATAGAGCACGCTATCACACAAGTAATTAATTATAAATTTTAATCAGTTTATAAAACGTAATTCAATCTTTTCATTTTTAGGGCAATGACCCAGCTGTAATTATTGAAGGTAACTAACAAAAAAATGAAAAATATGTGAATTAAATAAATTTTGATTTCTTTTGCAGAAAATCAAAACCACCACGAAGACGACAATCTTGCTTTAGCTAGAGATTTTTCGGAAGAAGGTGTAAAGAAGAAAAAGAAGAAGAAAGGTAAAGGAAAAAAGCACGAATTTGAAGATGATGAAGAAACTCCGATCGGAATGAGTAATTTAGAAAACGGCAACAGTTTTGCTTCTGATGCTAACGTAGGCAACACACTTAATGCGAATACAAATTTCGAAAACAATTCACCGATGCGGGAATTTGATGAAAGCATCCCGCTTGTTGGGAAAACTCAAGACAATCTTGAATCTGTGAACGATGATATCTTGGAGAGTAAATTTAAGAAGAAGAAGAAAGGCCATGGCGGCTACGGATATGGAATGTATAGGGAAAATGAAAATGTAGAAGATATACCTACTGGAGATGAAATTATTGGTAGTCATTTAGAAGGTAATGAGGAAATATTAGAGAGTAAATTTAAAAAGAAAAAAGGAGGTAAAGGATATGGAATGTACAGAGAACATGAATTAATGGAGGATAATGATGATGATCATCAACAAATTATTGGTAACACAGAAACTCAATTGAGTGGAAATAATGGAGATATATTAGAAAGTAAATTTAAGAAAAAGAAGGGTGGTAAAGGCTATGGTATGTATAGAGAGAATGAAGAAATGCAAGATGAAGATGTAAACATGGAAGACATATCTTCAAATGACAAAAAAGAGCTCACTGGAAGTTCATTAAGGGAAGAAAATGAAGATGAAATATTGGAGAGTAAATTTAAGAAAAAGAAGAAAGGTGGTAAAGGCTATGGTAAAGGATATGGTATGTATAGGGAGAATGAAGAAATGCAAGACGAAGATGTAAACATGGAAGACATATCTTCAAATGACAAAAAAGAGCTCACTGGAAGTTCATTAAGAGAAGAAAATGAAGATGAAATATTGGAGAGTAAATTTAAGAAAAAGAAGAAAAGTGGTAAAGGATATGGTATGTATAGGGAGAATGAAGAGATGCAGGATGAGCAAATAAACGCAGACAATATATCTTCAGATGACAATAAACAACTCGTTGGAAGCACATTAAGAGAAGAAAATGAGGACGAAATATTAGAAAGCAAATTTAAGAAAAAGAAGAAAGGTGGTAAAGGATATGGGTATTATCGTGAAAATGAAAACTTTGGACAAGATAATGAAGATATGCCTAACTTTAGAAGCAATTACGAAAATGCTGCTTATCCTAAATCACCGGCAAACCCTCCAGTCGCCTTCGAAGTACCTAAACAACAATTTCACGAAGCTAATCAACAGTATCAATCAGCACCTGCTTACGCAAATTCACCACAATATGAAACTTATCAACAGCCACAGACTCATCAAGCAAATCAAGACTATAATGTAATCAGCGTTCCTGCTAAATCTCTACCAAAGCCTGTATCAGATAGCCACTACGCATATCCAGCACCAGCACAAAGTGTTCCTCAACCAGCTTATTCAAACTACCCGCAACAACCAGAACCTCCGGCTCCTGTTTATCAAGAACCATTGAAAACACAACAACCAACTTATACACAAATTACGGCC
This sequence comes from Nicrophorus vespilloides, assembly GCF_001412225.1. Taxonomy (NCBI): domain Eukaryota; kingdom Metazoa; phylum Arthropoda; class Insecta; order Coleoptera; family Silphidae; genus Nicrophorus; species Nicrophorus vespilloides. Next base: position 7,860 of record NW_017097075.1, read on the forward strand.
AACCAAAAACCGCAAGTAAATCCTTCATATACTCAGCCTGCCACATATCAGCAACAGCAAGAACCTCAGGCAAATTACCAAGTCCCTAGTATAAACCAGCCACCTCCACCTCCGCCTTCCAATCCTTATCCACAATCACAAATGCAACCAGCATATGCACCTGAACCAAATCAACCATCAAACCAACAGCAGCCTTCTTATGGCTATCCCCAATCACCTATGTACAACCATCAAAATTACCAAGATATGGTTCCAATAGAAT
>NW_017097075.1:8142-39955 GCF_001412225.1 Nicrophorus vespilloides
CAAATGCAGCAGAAAGAACCGAGATTAAGGGAAAATTGGTTTGAACAACAATATCATAAGCTGAGAAATTGGGTCGAGGAAAATGTTGGTTTAGAAAAACCGGAAGATACTTTAAACGATTCCACAGAAGAAAAACATAAAGCGATTTTGGACGAATTTACAAGCATCATTAAAAACGATCTTTCCGAAGGAAAGAGATTATCAGAAAGTGAAGATGCTGATTTGAATAAAAGGATAGCTTCGTTGATAAAATCAGAGAATATAACGGCTCCAAGATTAGCTGACGAACTGACTAAAATGGAAGATATGGTTGAATCGAATACTGATTCCATTGTAAATTTAAAAAATTTAGACGAACTTCAGTCTAGATTCAAATCTAATGACGAGATGGAAGATGAAAATAAAAATATTGAAGACAATGTAGTTGGAGACAGACAGGTCAATCGTTGGCAAATGGTCAATTTGACTAAGGGTTCAAATCCTGAAACGCCTGAAGTTAACAAAGCACCACTTGTCGATCCTAATGTCGTTGACCTGAAAACGATAATGAGCGGATTGAAATCAGTGCCACATATGGTTTTAGATGGAGCGCAAAAAGTCGCAAACATAATACGTCCTGAAGGTAAGGACATAACTGTTGGAGATGCACAGCAAACGCCTACAGTTGAAGCAGAAGACAAAGGAAATGATACAGTCGGATGTAGTTTAGAAAAGGATAGCGACGAAGAAACCATATACTTGCAACCCCCTGGGTATGGTTATGGTTATAGGGAGTCAAAAAATCAGGATAAACTACATTTACCAACGTTAGATGAGATTTTCCATCCACATTCTAAAAAGAAGTCGCACGAATTAAGTCAATTTGAAGAACTTTTGCATCCACAAGAGAGCAGAAGTGGTGCTAAAGATAAACCAGTAACTGGATTACCGAAACTAATCCAGGATTTAGAACATTTAACGTTGCCTCCTATACCCGGCTTGAAGCCCCATCATAAACACCACCCGAGTACTTTACCTCCACCACCACAGTATGTCGATCATAACATTCCTATTCCAAATAATCCTAATCCTCCAATAGAAAATCCAAACTTTAACCCCAATATGCCACTCAACAATAACCCATTCTTCAACAATAATCCCCCGAATGATCCCAATTTTAACCCGAATTTTAATCCTAATTTAAATCCAAATCAACAATTCATGGAACCTCCACCTCCTTTCATACCACCACAAGGCTTTCCAAATGAATTTCAATCAAGACATGCCCATGGACACGGACATGGAGGTCGTCATAACATAGTTGGTGCCCAACACATGCAGAATAATCCAAACTTTCGACACGATCTAGGACATTTCGGAAAAATCGTACCAGCCGAATTGCACGATTTAAATATACACAGCAGAGATGTTTCTGAACAAATGAAAGGACATAAAATGTATTTTGTTGGGGATGGAATTAAATTGCCTTTGCATATGAACAAACACGACGATGGGACGCTGCATTTAAGTGTTGATATGCATAAACTTTGTAAATGTAATCAGACAAACTGCAAAAACGAGCCGCACTTTCTCGACACCAAAATAACTACAGATCAAGATGTTCCAAATGCTCTCGATGATGATGATGTTAATTTGGGAATGGCCGCTCCGACTTCTAAAGAACTAGCATCATCTTTGGACGATAAAGACATTTTTAAAAGATCCCCCGACATTCAACAGAAATTAAATGTTTACGATGAACAATTTGACGAAGTTCTTCCTATTAGAAATATGCATAGGGAAAATTTGGAGAATCATATAAACGCTTTTAATGAAGATGTAAACCGTTATTACGATAATGAAATTTCAGATAAGATTCCGGAACGCAAAAATAATGACGAAGGTGATGATGATGTAGTGCAGCAACGTGTTGGCCTGCTGACCAATGTTCTTTCGTGGATGAAGGACTTAGTCATGGAGGACGCCAAATAATAGTAGATTTATTAGTGCAATTACATGTTATTATTAAATTTTACTTAATTTTCTACTTTTATATATTATTGTAAGAACATCTAGCTTATTAATAAAACAAACTAAATATATCTTTAAAAAATTAGTTAATACATAAAATATAGTTGTTTTTAATAAAACTTATATAATATACCAGGAGTCAGTTAATTCATTTAAAAAATATGGAAACTTAGAGCATATGCTGCCATCTGTTATCGAAATTATTAAACTATCGCCTAGACAATATATACATGCATATTTATAGATCATACTTGTTAATTTCACAGTAATAATATTTATATAATCATACAAATGTAAAGATTGAAATGTAATGTAATTATGAAGATAATAGAGACTCTTGTATGCAATATATGTTGGTTAATGAGAGCGCCAACTTCAGTCTTGAAGTGTCAATTTGTAAGTATCTGTCAAAGCAGTGGAGTAGGCTTGGCTTCTTGAAGATTTTGAAGAAATATTGAATTTATTGCCTACAAATGCAACATGAATGAGACACCGGCAGATCTAAATCGTATTTGCAGAGCTTGTAAGTGTACCGGAGATGATATGCTTGATTTGTTCAACGTTCAACAAAATGACCAGGAAAATACCCGCATTGACGAGATGCTAATGGCTTGTGCTTCAATAAAGGTAAAATTTAAATTTCAAACTAAATCCTCTAATAAACAAACAGTCAGTTGGTTCTATTTGAAACTAGAATTTGAATGTAAACATTCACCACTACAATTTGTTTGTTTTGTTCAGGTATAAATTGTAACATTGTTCTAACTCTTTAAACATTGTAGGTGAGCCAAGATGATGGATTACCTTCATACATTTGCCAAAGATGTGTGGATAAATTACAATTTGCATACAACTTTCGAATACAATGCAGGGAATCGGATAATTCTTTACGAGAGAATATAAAAAGTAAAGATTTTGATTTGCTCACAGACCTACAAGAAATGTTATATTATAAAAGTGATGAAGAAGAAGTTAAATTAAATATGAAATGGGATTGTCAAAATTCAGATTTTATTGATATTTTGGATACCAATCAATTAGTTTTAACATGCAGATCATGTTTGAAAACATTTTCATCCATTGAGACACTTAAAAGTCACAAAAAGACACATACTACAACATTATTTAAATGCAAGGTATGTGATAAGGAGTATACCAAAATCAATTACTTGAAAAGGCATGAACTATCACATGGTAGAAGGAAAGCATATGTTTGTAAAATATGCAGCAAAACGTTAACAAGATATGAACATCTTAAGAGACATTTGACAACACACTTGAAAGATAAGCCCCACAGTTGTGAGAAATGTAATCATCGATTCAATAGACCAGAAAATTTAGCAAGTCATATAGAGAAATGCAAAGGCGATAGAGTTCACATTTGTGATATTTGTAATAAAGCCTTCAATAGAGCAGACAGTTTAGAGGTTCACATGGAAATGCATGAAAATACATCTCCAGTCTACCCAACACTGGAAAATTTAGATAACATTGATGACCATTACATAGAAATTAGTCACGAAGATTCTAGTACCTCTTTTGACTTTGAATATATTGATAATTCGGATAATACTGATAATATTGAGAGTGTTGAATACAATGCCTTTGATACTTCTGTTGAGATGGACTCGAAGATCAATATTATAACAGAATTGAATGAAGAAGTCAAACCTGAATTATCTACTGTAGATGAAGAAGATTCTCAAACTGAAGAAGAAATTAAAATCTTATCGGAACCTTTCATCGATTTTATAGACAATCAGGAAAATAGCGATGGCGATGATTCAGAGTACGAACCTACAAAACAAGTGAAAAGGGGTAGAGGTAGGCCAAAGAAAAATTCGAATGCTTCACAGAAAACTGCTGGTCGGAGAGGAAGACGGTCTACAAAAAAAGCGAAGACAGTTGTTAAAGATGAAGAATTTGAAGACTATGATGGTGAATTTACATGTCCGATATGCAACGAAACGTTTACTTCGTTCAAACAGTACGAGAAACACACCCTTGAACATGAAGGAGCAAAACTATTTGAATGTCAAACGTGCAAAAAGACTTTCTCGCGATCAACACATCTGAGACGACACGAAGTGACTCACACTGACGTGAAACCTTATATATGTGATAAGTGTCCGAAGACATTTGTGAGAAAAGATCATCTTGCAAAGCATTTGAAAATACATGAAAATAGTCAAGATATTGAATGCGATGATTGCAATAAGTTTTTCGCTTCTGAAGAACAAATTGCCAAACATAGAGCTGCTAAGCATGGAGGTGAACGTGTGATGAACGAGAAAAAATATAAATGTTCCGTTTGCGATAAAGGTTTTACCACTGAAAAGTACAGGGATGTACACATGAAAATTCATAATGGAAAGAAGATCTATCAATGTAAAATTTGCGACAAAACCTTTTTATCCAAATCCCATTTAACAGAGCACATGAAATTCCATAATGAGAATTCAAAAAAATTCCTGTGCTCGGAATGCGGACAAAGGTTTATAAGAAATGATTATTTGGTTATACATATGAGGAGGCACAGGGGAGAAAAGCCTTTCAAATGCAAATACTGTGGAAAAGGTATCAATGTTTGTCAATTGTTATAATTTAAGAAAATTGTTCACTAATGTCGGTATATATTATTTTTTTATAGGTTTTCCGAGAACTACAGATCTTACAGTGCATGAGAGATACCATACAGGTGAGAAAACCCATTTATGTGTTATTTGTGGACGCGGATTTGGAAGGTAATTTTCTTATTTTATTTGCAAGATGTAAATGAATATTTTGTTTTAATTCTAGGGCTTATAATCTTACGGTTCATATGAGAACCCACACTGGCGAAAAACCATATCAGTGCACTTATTGTGATGCTGCTTTTGCACAGGGCAATGACTTGAAAGCCCACGTACGACGACACACAGGTGAACGTTTCCAATGCGAACTTTGCCCTGAAACTTTCTTAATGGGATATTTACTTACGCAGCATAAAAGAACAGTACACGGTACGCATTCACTTGTTTTGATTTATTTATTTGGCAAAAGACATGAAAATCATTGCCTTGTAAAATCTATGTTTGTAAACATTTGTTTATATCTAAATAATATTGTTGTTCATTATTTTTTTTTGATTATCATTATGCTAACAGAAAAACTATACAATTTTCAGGTTTAAATGTGGTCAGTAACATTAGGAGATTGCAACCGGTGGTTAAAATTAATCCGGACGATCCACCGCCGATTACAATAGCATTGCCTGCACCAGTCGTGCCAGCAAGTCGAACACAAGAAATAACTGAAGCAGAATTGGAGCAGACCCTTCAAGAATAATCTTCATATTATTATGATGTATACATGCTTTTATATTGAATTTTATTATGTTCTTTGTATAAAACAACATATTTTGATAATTATATTTGTTAAATAAATGTATTTTATATTTTATTTTCTTCCCGTTGTTTTAATATTTGTATATAAAGGGAGACATACTTATTATTTAAGATTAATCTAAAAAGTAAATAAATAAAATTTACTAAATAAGTACATACATTCATTGGCTATAAGTTTAGGCTTAATTTTATATCTATACATATTCGACACATTTATCTTACATCTTTAACTCAAAATGTCTATGCACTAAAGTCTTTATATATATATATTAGATGAATAACTAATTTTAAGAAGAAAACACAGCCCAATTCATTCATTTCTTTGACATTCTTAATATTGATTGAAATTATCCAATAAAATTTGTCGAATGGAACTTTACACTATTGTGCCGTCTTTAACATTGGCTGTATTCAGTTTGAATGAATGATCTCTCTTGACCAGCGGTGATTTTAAAAAGAATTTCGTTTCTTTCTTATTCGCATTCTTAGGAGATTGATTTGGTACCGATAGATTCGCAGGGGTTTTCAATTGATCCGTGCCGTTCTCTGTATTTTTGTCGTTGGATTGCGACACGGATTTGCATTTTACCGAAAGGTTCATTGTCCTTAACGTGACCAGCGGCTCGGATAAAAGACGAGGAACGGTGTTGGAAATAGGATCGTGGTTCGGCGCTGATACTGGAGTATGCGGTGCGGAATGCGAGACAGTCATCCTTGGTATGGAAATGGTGGTGTCTTTTTCAACGACTTTCGGGATTTTAGCTTGGTCCAATTGTCCTGCAGAACCCAATTGCCTCATGTTCGGCTGCGATCTCGCATGCATATTTCTGTTATGAGCACGGGTCGTGTTCCGTCTGACAGGGTTTATTGGATTCCGCGTCGTGATCCTCATTGAGCTGTAATTCGTTAATTTACGGCCTGGATTGTCAGATCTTTGCTGTGTTCTTGCACGTCCCAGTACTGCACTTCCAGCTAAAACATAAATATTTGCAACCTGTCATCATTTTAGAATTATTGCATAGTTACGTGTATTTCCCGTGTGCTTTCTTCTGGTTTGCGCCATTGCATAAACAACGGCTGCTAAACTGCTGTATTGACTCGGCTGTCTTTGGAAACACGGAGGTCTTCCAGTTTTTCTTCCTACAACGAAGTACGTTTCCATTTGTCCTTTACCCTTAACATCAACGAATCCTCGATAATTCACTTCATACCCTCTCATACCAAGTATCTACAAAATATTTGTTTTTAAACAATTTAAAATCAACAAATTTAATATTATTTTAAATAAAAAATCTTATTGAATAAAAGCAAATAAATATTTATAGTTATAGAAAGTTTGTCTCAAACACCGTCTAGGTGGTATATTTACTACATAGGAGCTTGAAAGCTGTTTCATGTCAGCTGTAAGTTAACTCGCATTTAGTTTGCAAGTTGTTTAAAACTTATCCTTGGAATTTAGTTCGCTGTTAATGATGTGCCCATTGTCACTCAAACTTCAATGATCTATATAGCGATGATTACCTGAGCCGTATACTTGGGCACTTGGATGTTTCCAATAACTCCGGTGGAATCCATCCTGGAGGCTTCATTAACAGTATCACCCCAGATATCGAAAACTGGCTTCCTCGCTCCAATTACACCACAGACCAGAGGCCCGCAAGACACGCCGATGCGCAACTTGAAATTGTTGAACGAGTGCGTATTCACTTCCTCCAACTTCTGCTTCATGGCCAATGCGAAATCGATAAGAGCGCACAAGTGTTCAGGACTTTCGGTATTTATACAGTCCTGCAATAATACGTATGAGGAAAATGTGAATGAGAAAGATTAAGACATACCTTGTGAGTTGGATTCAGTCCAGATGCAGCCATGTATGTTGCCGTAGCGCTTACAGTTTTTATTTTCTCAATTGTACTGAATCGTTCGTCATCCAACAGTTCATCGAAATCCGCTGAACGAGAGAATAATTGGATACTTGTCAAAGTAGGAATTTAATTTACGTACCTATAATTTCGTTTAACAGCCTTATACATTCCACCCCTTTGTTAATATCTTCCGAATAGAAGTCCGTGAAATTTGGAATGCTCGCAAACATAACGCCGACTTCGTTGCGATACTGCGAATACAGTTCCTGCGAGTTTAAATTTCTCAGTTAATAATAATAAATATGTGGGGAGAATGGAATTACGTGAGGGGATGAGAGGTTCGGTCTAAAACAACTTACATCGCAATTGCGTTCGTTCGAGAGGAAATGCTGCGCGACGTGATCGGGCAGAATGTTTTTCAGGAGCTGTGTGTTATTGTGGCGCGTCTCCTGCATATCAGCAAGCTCCCTTTCCGCCTGCTGCTTCCACAAGAAATCTAATCTAGAAGTAACTTCCACTAGTCTCGCGTGATAAGCCACCATTAAGAAGAATACAGCCAGCAGGATTATCATTTGGACAGAGAGCGGTATTAGACTGAAAGTAAACAAATAAAAAGCAGTAAAATGCAGGCCGCTCTCACAGATGTACGGAGCAAGCATACTTTGTGTTATTCAATTCGAGCTTGTAGTTGAAAACTTCTTTGTACGGGACCAAAATCAAGACGGCATACACAGTCACCATAACAACAGCCAGGAAAGTTTTGATGAGATAATAAAGTTTTAAGGCCGTAGCCAAAGCAATAAGACATAGCACCCATGTGAAGACGATATATCCAGCGTGCATGCACACATATACCATTTCCTTTTCCTTATCTTTTCCACGTATCATCAGATTCCTCTTCACACTTGCATTCACCCTTTCAATATTTACTTGATTCAAGTTAGTCTCCGTAATGAATTTGCTCAATTTACCCTCTAAATCTCTTGTAGTTCGCATCAGCTGGCATTCGCCGTTCGAACAGTTCTGCACCAAATCGCTATTCGTTACGTTCGTCAATAAATCTGTGATTATATTATTCAACGCGCTTATGTTGATCTGCTTTATAACATCAACACTATTTGAACAGTTCGTTTTGTTGCAATCTTCCGCTATGGTGATGTTATGATTCTGTTTGTGGATGGTGGCTTTCAGCGAAACATTTATATCGATTTCCTGTGTTTCCACCGATTCATGTTTGTTTTTAATAAAGTTTACGCCGGATATGATTATTGGTCCATTGGTTTGCAGCTGTAATGTTGATTTTGAGTCGTTCTCGTTTTGGAAATACGACGATCCGAATATTAAACTGGCGGAGCTTGCACAAGACATGAGAACAATTACCCCGCAAATGAATGCCGTTCTACTTCGCCTATTGTGTACCAGAGTCGATGAAATCCTTTGAAGGAACGTAGGGAACTGTTGGAATTCCTCTGCCATTACTAAAACCGAAGTGGATACTAAAAGTATTGTAGCCACTGAGAGGCATGCAATTACAACCGGCGTATACCTATTTAAAACAAAAACCATACACAAATAATTAAATAGCCTATTTAGTTTACCACTTACTCAGGCGTAATAGCTAATTGACAAGCTACAATAAAAATCCAAATTATAAAACAGCACAGCATGTTTGATTTAAACATATCCTCGCGCAATTGGCTGAACTAAAACACACAATTAACATTAACAAAAATACATTTCGCTCGTGGCTTCATTAATTTACTTGTCGTTCCATATTTTTATCTTTGAATCTTAACGACCAAGGGTTCACATTAGCGCTACGCATTCTCTTGTTACTCGCTATTTCAATGCTATGATCAATTATATCATCCACTTGCTCTGTTGTACTTAGAGGATAATTCGATCCTTTCTTATTCTCGTTGTAAATTTCATACTTTTGCTTGTTGTACGAAAAGTTCAGAGAGTCTATGTCTTCGTCCAAATCACCAGACAAAGTATGTGCAAGCTAAAGAAAACAAATTAGCATTACGTTATGTAGGAAAATGATATTTCTTCACTTAATTACATTCTCGAATGGTATTTCCGGAGTCCAATCTGTGGTATTTTCCTCTTCTACTGTCGATTGCTGTATACCACTGTCGCTCCTCTCGCGTGTTATTATTGATGGAGGTGATGGAACACTTACGGGTGTCTTTGGTGAGCTTAAGCAACTGATTTGTTCGTCGTCCGGCCATAATTTATTTGAAAAAATACTAAAATAAATCATTAATTGCAGTTGAAGTACACATAATCATGCACGTACCTTGGCCTGGATGCTAAGCGTCTTCTGGTTCTCATGGGCTCAACCTGTTTAATCAAGTATGTTTTAACATCGTGCTCACGAAGGTAATTGTCTCTGTCTTGACCGTTCCCTTGCTCCACTTCGTAAGCCCCATTTAAACATAGAAAAGTAGCTTCCGAAATATGCACACGCCTAAAGGGATTATCATTATGTGTCAATCACTAATAAACTATGTTATTTCGATCGTTCTTTACCCAGGTACACCTCCAGATTCCAAGTGGTTCGCCAAGCGAACATCGTAAGACCAAATATCAAATTGCCATTTCCTCAATCCAAGAACACCGCATAAAACAGATCCAGAGTGTATCCCAATCCTCATATTCAAATCAGCCTTGAAATATAAACATTTTCATTTACTAATTACTTTCATTAGAAGTTATATAATAACAGATCTTATATTCATTAAAAGATTATTTTATCAAAAAAAAATAGATTTATTGTGTCATAATAATAAATTAGATGCGGAAAACCACAATCAATAACCCATGTTTTTATGTATGTAATAAATAATAGGAGAAACATATATGAGAAATAGATTATTAATTTATTGGGAGCAATAAAACAATCAAATATAAATAATGGTGCTACTTAGCTGTAGGATTTATTGAATAGGAATATACAGATATAAATTACTTCCGATAGAATTCGTGCAGGTCTGTGAGACTTTCAATTTGCTTTGCCTTATAGAATTTGTCGAGCTCGCAAACCCTAATAATGTTGTCGCTCCTATCCTCAAACATACATTTTCTGCTGTATTCGGAGTCGGCGAGGAAATCAGTCATCGTGTCTGGAGACATCATTACTATTTGGAAATGAGTTACGCTCTGAATAATAGCGAACAATTCATTCGCTTCACAGCTGGCCATAAATTCCTCATAATCGAAGATATTTTTCACACCGCGTACGGCTAACAAATGACTGAATTCTTCATAATAATAGCGCAACACTTCTTGCATATGATTGGAACGGAATTCGCGGTCGGTGGCCAAGTAAATGAATGTTAATAAATCTTGTGCTGGTGGACAATATCGATACGACTGGAAATCGACGAGGAGGCAATCGACCGGATCACCGTCTTTACCAAATTTAAACATTATGTTCGCTGCCCACAGATCTCCATGACAAATCGTGTTGCGAAATTCTTCGGAAGGTCGAACGTATTTAACTAAATCACGTACAGAGGATCTTGAGAACTCCTTGAAGCTCTGCAGTTCCGGTTTAGACTGAAAATGATCGCCCATCAGGTAATCGATTTGAGTAGTTGTACCTTTAACGCAAGACTCAATTAAAGCCAGACTCGGAGGCTTCTGGCAATACAACATTTCTTGAAACTGCTTTGGATACTCATCGTACAACCTCCAGTTCTTTCCGTAATTCCTCGATTTCATATCTTCTAGTATGATCGAGCTCGCATGAAGATTAGCCATTGAACGAATCGCCAACTTTACAAGATTTATATCGTACGATTGTCTTGCATTTAAACACTTGTAACCTTTAATAGCCAGATCCTCGAATATCAACATAGTATCCGGTTGAGAGAGGTAACAACGAGGAGAACATTTGGAGAAGTTATCGATTTCATTCTTCAAAAACAACGGCACAAATAATTTGAACATTTGCTCTTCTTTAAAAAATGCGCCCATTTCCAAAGTAAAATTCTTCTGCGATTCCAACTGCGGTAACGTTTTTAAGAAATAGCTGAGTTCTTCGATACTATCGTTCTCCAATTTAACCACTATCTTCAGGAAGTAATGTTCCCCGAAAATTCCAGACTTCTTCGCCATCGGAGCCACATTGTAACTCAAAATCTTGAAATCCTCTGTATTGATTTTTTTGTTAACGATATTTACATAGTCTTCGTTGTTGATACTCGTACAGACGAACATATTGAGGCGAACTGAATGATTATCCGTGCAGCAAAGCGGGTTTTAAAGCTCGCGACTTAAGTGGGAAACGCGGTTATTTTTTTTTTGTATCCAATAGCAAAGAGTCAAGGTTTCGTTTCAGCATAAATCCGCAGTATAAAAATTTCATTTATAATCCTAAGATATCTTTGAGGTATTTAAAACTGTGACGTGTAGACCTATTAATTTTTTTTTATTTATTATTCGATCGTGTTGAAATTGCGCAAATCAATTCGCAGCAATAACCCGACCCGGTTTCTGTGCATTCGAAAGTAATAATCGAAGAATTTTACAAAATGCTATTGCGACAAAGACATCTCAAGTCAATGTCTCTTTTGTTTCGCGTTCAGTATTAAATCTCATTAACGTTTAATTAAGCATTATTCGAATGTCAGGGGTGGATTTTAATTAATTTCCTTTTGTGTTTCTCACAAATACTTCATTATTATTGTTTCCTTTGAAAGGAAATATCGCATTCTTGTTATTTAAAATAATTTGAATATGTGAAATACTTACCACGTGTTATCATTAAAAAAAAATGAAAAAAATATGCAATTACGGAAAGAACGTAAACTCCATATTCATTTTCATATCGTAATAGTTTTTATAAATACTTTTTTTTAATGATTTTTTTTGTCATTAGTGAGAAATTTCCGTCATTAATTAAAAATATTTTTAAATATATCGAAGATGAGTCTAAATTAAACTTATATCTTCCAAACCATTAAATTCGGAACAATAACAAATATTTACATTAACAATAATATTCATACATTCATGAATACTTAAATATGTAATGTGCATTACTTTATAAAGAGTAAATATTATGTTCGATTAATAGTTTGTAAACATTGGTGTTTACCTTGCACTATTTGTAAATATAGAACACTTAATTATTCAATAATGCGAAAGGTGTAATATGAGCAATGAAATATATATCTGGAAAACATATCTAATTTCTTATTAATTAGTAAAAAATAATTAATTAACTTCAAGATTCAAGTCACTAATTATTAATACAATATATTACAAGTAAATGTTTCATTCGCAATAATATTTTTTGTTTTTATTTATTGAAAAGTTCAATAATCGAATGAGTGAGGAAAACCAATCATTTCGTTGATAATCTTGTTATTCACAACATAATCCACTTCTGTGATTTGAACAAAATTATAATTTCTTCGGAGCTGTTTCTATCGATTTGCAGATTAACTTTGTCATTTTAGAGATTGACTTGTAAATCCCTTCGAAAATTTCGTTCAGTAAAAAAGTTATTTATATCCAGATCGATTGAATTCAATTCATTGCTTACGTAAAAATAATATTTGTTTAGAGAAAGCATTCCCTTTTTATAGCGTTGTAGTTGAAAAGTATCAAATATCACGTAATATCTTCTGTTATCGACTGCCCTTTGCAATCAACTAATATTCAATTATAATTAATAAAAACAAGTACATCTTTATTAAAGTTTCACAACTAAGTAAATATTTGTCAAAATTAGGATTTGGATTAGGATTTTTTTTTTAAATATAAATTTCCTTTTGAAGAATATTAAACTTTGTATTATAAATAAAATATAATTATAAAACGTAAAATAGGAAACTGTAAAATATATAAAAAAAAATAATATAAATTAAAGATGATTAATGTAGGAAATCGACAATTTCGGATGTGATCTCATTTAGTTTAGCCCTGTAAACAGGATCCCTTTCATACATTTTCATGATAATTTTCTTTCTGTCGTTGTTCCAAGAAAACATATTGATGGTATCGTATTCATCGATGCATAATATTTCTTCGATGGGCGCTTCTTGGTGGTAATTCAAGGTATCTAGTATAGCCCAGATTCTATCAACTTCGCATTGATCCACAAATGCTTCAAGTGAGAATAGCTTAGTAGGAGTATTAAGCATTTTCATTAATTCCTTGTAATAATAATGCTGTAAATCGGTAAGATTATATTTCCTGAATGGAGATGTCGTTGTGTTATACAGAAGACTCATAAAATCGTATGAAGGAGTATTCAATTTATAATTTCCATTTATTAGTTTGCAATCGATTGGTTTTCCGTCCTCCAATTTGAACAGGATGTTGCTGTGGATTAATTCGTTGTGGCAATAAGTTGAAGGAATCAGATCTTTCATAGCATCCGCTTTCATAATCTTTTCTTTTACAAATTGCAGCGATTTCGGATTCAAATCCAACGACTTGTAAATACTCTTCATGTTTCTTTTTGTAGACTTTTCCGTACTTTTTTCGAATCCTTTGGCGTGTATCTTGGCCATAGCTTGTATAACGAGTTTAATTTCATCCAAACTAAGCGGTTTTCTTCTATTCAAAGTATCGTAACCTTGCGATAATGGTGTTTCGTAAACAATCAGCGAGTTGCAAATCAGTAAATAATTCGGTGACACATCAGAAGGATATTCGTCGAGATAGCGCACTTCTCGTCTGAAGCGTTCGCAGTTATCTGCAGTTATTGTTTTCAGTATTAACTGAATATCGGTCAATTTCTTATCAATGTTTATATATACATTTAAGTCAAAATAAACTTGTCGGAAATTAATGCGCTTCAGACATCGCGCAACTTTATAATCAACAAGTTCGTAGTCGGCATCAGGAAACTTTGCGGAAACTATCCTGTAAATATCTTCTTTAGAAACTATCTGGTTCCTCAGCATATTCTCAATTTCTAGCAACTGGCACATAAAATCGTTACGCAATTCGGAATCCACTCGAATCATCTCAACTATGAAAAGCTCGTCCATGATTTCATCCAGTGACTTTTGCGATTCCAACAAAATCCTCCTCTTTGTAGCGGCCTCGAATGATTTATAGATTAGCCTTGTCATTTTAGCGACTGACGTGTAAATCCTGCACGTCTCTTCGAATTCTTCCCACTGCAAAACCTCCTTTACATCCAAATCGATGGCATTCAATTCGTTGCTCAGGTATAGATAATAATTTTTGTAGAACGTCTGTAAATGGTTCTGTATGACTTCCTCCTGGCAATTGTGAAATATTAAAGTGGTTACGTCGTGAGCTGGTGGTGCAAATCGGAGCAATTGGAAATCAATTAATTTGCAATCACTGTTAGTTTCATTGAAAAGAATATTGTTGCACCACAAGTCTCCGTGGCAGCAGACGTTGAGGAAGTTATTACTAGTATTGATAATGTTAAGTGTATCTTCTACAGCCGCTTCAAACAGATCCTCGAAATTCAAGTTTAAATGTTGGATCAACTTTTTCACAGCTTTGGTAATTTGTGAAATGTACAAATTCCCAACGAAATTCTGTTTATTAGAGAAATTACCTTCCTTCAACAATTCAGAATGCTCTTCTTTAAAATCTCCTCCGATTTTCTTTTGGTATGCAATTGTCGATGCGTGCATTTTACTCAAACATTTCAAGCTAAGGTTCACCTGCTCATTACTCAGATGTTTAGTGGATTTGTAATTTCTTCTACATAAATCTTCCATGATCAATGTTTTATTGGTGATGTGGTACAGTTTAGGTAAAAACGAATAATCCAACTCCGGTAATTTTTCCTTTAAATCCTGAACGTGCTTGTAGAAAGAAAGCTCTTTGTTTGTAACCAAATTGACGAATTCTGGCCGCTTCGGAGAGGAGAGCATCTTTTTGACGAACATCGTTGTACTCTTTCCGCATTTCGTGTCGACCGTGAGGATGTAGTACTCTCCCAGGTGGCCAGCTTTGCTGTCTCCGAACGGTTCTTCAACGAATTTGAGGACGTCCACATCTGCAGTTTCGTAATAATTACGCACAGCAAACTCACACTCTTCCAATGTAACACTCATCTTGAATAATTTGTGCGTAGAATTTGACAAAACTGGAATAAAAGCAAAATGCTTTTCATCAATCACTTTTCACTACTACACGACTGCACGGAACGAAGTAGGTTGAGGACCAAGAAAGCCGCATGCGTATACTAATGGACTATGTGATAACTCAAATCTTGTTTATTGTCGAGAGTGTTTACAAACAGATTTAGTTTGCAAATACAGTTTTCTTCCATACTCGCATTGTATATTTACTTAAATTAATTATTAATTAGTAATCTTTATTGAAGTACCATCAATAACAATCTATATCATTAGAATAATTATTATCTAGAAACGTTTATCTGATAAGAAAATTTAGATAATTTAGTATTTTTCTTGAAGCAAATATTTAGTAACTAACGAATTCTATTGTATTACAACAAAAATAAATACCATGATAAAATGTACGTGATAATATACATGTTTATATAAATAACAGTAACGAATTGGGAAAACAAAGATTATTGACTCCTAAAATAAATAATTACCTTTTTTAACTGATTTAAATTGACATCAAGAAAATAAACTAATTGACAAAAACAAATCAAATCAGACATATTCGTTGCTACGTTTATAAAATATCGATTTATAAATATGACCAAATATATATTTTTTAATTTTATATAAAAAAAATTGATGTGAAAAGCTCATTGGTATTTAGAACAATAAATGCAATTACAATTATTTGCAGACTACCGTAGTTTCATTTCCTTGTCCTTGCATACCGCAAATTAATGTATATTTATAAAGTTTCACAAACAATATCAATTGAGATTAATGAAATTCATAGATGCCATCAAACTTAAGCTGAGAATACAAGTATTTTGCATACATTTAACTACGTTTATTTCACGCTCATGAATACATTGATCCTTGCGTCATGATTATATTTATGACGTAAACCAATTCGGATATTTCAATACATGTTTTCGTTGCATATGTCATAACAAATTATGATTTAAAGCCTGAATGAATATGGTAAATGCATTATAATTATTTATTTCTAGACATTTTAAAAATGTTAGTGTAAAAACATGATAACATTTGAAATGTTTAATTAATCTGTTTACGTCTCATATATATATGAATCATTCATTTAAAATCCTTTTAATGCCTTTCGATTGGATTGCATTCAATTAAATGTTATTTGTTTTACTTCCGCCTCGAATTCATTTCAATATTAGCTTTCCTACAAAATTGAAAATCCATCCGTTTGTTTTGCACAAAACTTAATCGTTTTGTTAATTACTTTTTGTTCGCACGTTTACGTAATTTCTATCGATGTTTGTAAACTGTAATAATAGATCAATCATAGTTATATTTTTATTGCCGATTCATGGATTTTGAAAAAAAAAATCATAATAAATCTTCATTGTTTGCTTTTGCAATTTGAGTGCTTATAATCACTACAATAATATTATTATTTACAATTAATTTGTAATATTACTTAAATGATACAATAACAAACAATATTATTGAATTTTATTATTAAATATACTTCGAGTTTTACAACCTCATTTTAAAATAAAACAACACATATTATCGTAACGAGAATTGGAACCAATTTGCGTGCAAGGTTAATAGATCATTTGATTAAATTTGTGGGTTAGAGGCAAATTTTGATTTGGAGCAGACTAATTTTAAATTGGAGTCCCATGAAAAGTTTATCTTTTGGTTTTCATGTTTATATTAATTACAAAATAACTTCGCCAATTGCTACGACACTTTATATATTAAATAATGAGAAAAATAACAAACTTATTTGCTATTTCAAAGTTATTACGAAATGTTTTCGTTAATAAATTCTCAGACAAAACATGTTTAATTTAACAAAATAAATACATTAATTGGTTCTCGAAATTGCATACTAATTAATGTTTGCAGCCTTTGAGATGATATTGCGCAAATATATCGGAAATTTGACTAAAGAAAAAAATTATTGTTTTAGGATCTTTGGAAAAACAAGTAATACAGAAGTAGTGGAAAAACGTTTGCTTACTTTATTTAAATATTATTTAACGTTTTGTTTAAATTAATTAGTACATGTCATAAATAAGCAAAAGCAGACTTTAAAATTTTATAAATTAACCTAAATATAGAAATAATGTTTTTTTTTGTTAGAAACTAAAAACATGTTTTGATAATATAACTATTTACATTTTAATAATTACTTAAAGGATAAAACTGTCACTATATTTAAATTTAGTTGCCAAATATTATGTACAGCAAAATCCAGATTTAAAATTATCTGGAATAGTCCGGTTTCAAACAGTTCGAACAGAATTCATATTTTATAAAGCAAATAAAATTACATTAAAACTAAATATTTTCTTATTTACATCTTTTATCAAAAGATTCACACAATTCCCTAAGTTCTAAAGTGATATCTTCAAGGCATCTCTTGTAAACCGAATCATTTTCGCAGTTTCTTTTAATAAATTCAGTCCTATCCTCGTACATGCAGTAATTGAAATATTCCTGATCTGCCATCAATGCTTCAGTTGATTCCAGCGATAAAGCAATATTCTGTAAATAATCAGACGCTTGCATTATTGCGAACGTCTTGCTGTTTTCGCAGCACTCCAAGAAATCCGCGTATTTCAAAATCGATTCCATCTCGCAACCGTGGCTTTCAACGAGTCCCTTAAATTCATCATAGTAAATGTCCAAGAGCAATCTCATATGCGAAGATCGCATCTGGCGAGTCGTCGAAAAGTAAACATGTTGCATCAAATCGAATGCCGGAGGGCTGTAACGATAGGACTGAAAATCTACCAAAACGCAACTTCTGTCTTCTTTTATGAGGATGTTATTGCACCATGCATCTCCATGACAAATTGTATTTCTATATTTAACAGATGGAAGAACCGATTCCACCATAGAATCTAACAAATTTGATATTATCTCCAAAAACTTGTCAGGTGTAATGTTGCTCGAGTAATTAGAAAACATTTTGATCATTTGAGCGTAACCTTTAATACCGGACTTTTTCATATTTTCAGCACTTTCGCAATTGTTGTAGAACGCTTCTTTGAATTCCCTGGGATACAATTCGTTCATACGAACTTTCCGTTTCTCTTCAAAAATAATCCCACTCGCATGTAATTTCGCAAGCACTTTTATACTGCATTTCAAAGTTTCCAAACTAATTCCATCTCTTATAGGTTTTATTTTATAACCCAATTCCTTTAGATCATCCAGAATTAGTAGATCTTCTTCGGCTAAGTAACATTTCGGTGCTATCTCCTCTAAACACCGTATATCAAGAGCGTTAAAATCTGGAATTATTCTATTAAAAAATTGCATTTCCTTGAAAGCCATTCCTGATTCTGCCATAAATTGCTTCTGACACTCAGCTTGTGGAGAAACTTTCACAAAGAAACGTAGTATTTTTGTGTTACCATCAATTAAAATGTTTGCAATTAAAAAGTAATGTTCTCCTAAGCTACCGGTTCGCTCTTCAATTTTTTCCAATTCCCATTTAATCAATTGATAATTGTTAGATCCAATTTTCGATGATATCACTTTGAAACAATCTTCAACAGTTACTAAATCTCCCATAAAAGTCAATCTGTTGTCTTCTAATACTTCTGATAACGCTGTTTTGTAGTAACTATCATTTAAGAAATTATCTTCAACAAATGTTGTCTCAAGTAAATTTTCTATTAATTGATCCACGTTATGTTCTGAATTGCCTTGTTTTGAGTACACCGACTGACAAAGCCACAAGAATTTATTACATTGCATGTATTCTCTGCACGATTTCTGATATTCTTGCAGAGAATATATTTCAGCTATATCAATATTTAAATTGCTCAGCTCTTCAGATAATGAACTATAGTACAAATCATAATAATTATGTACACGTTTTTGGTACAAATCCTTCGGACTTAAACGGTATATTAACATGGTAACATCACTTGCTGGTGGTAGATAAGACAATAATTTAAAATCAACCAATTTGCAATCCTCTGGTGTTGAGTTATTATATCTAAATACCATATTGTTTCCTCGTAAATTGTCATGACATATAACCCTTCTGTATTCTGTATTTGGTTTATTCAGACGATCCATAAATATTTGCCAAAAACCTCTTAGTTTTTCTTTAACCCATGCATCG
The DNA here is from genome assembly GCF_001412225.1 of Nicrophorus vespilloides. Taxonomy (NCBI): domain Eukaryota; kingdom Metazoa; phylum Arthropoda; class Insecta; order Coleoptera; family Silphidae; genus Nicrophorus; species Nicrophorus vespilloides. Next base: position 27,611 of record NW_017097075.1, read on the forward strand.
TTCTCATAAAGCTTTTCGATCAATGCAAGAGCGGAATTTATTAATTTATATCCTGAAGATTTCTCGTTATTCACAAAAAGCACATGCAAGTAGTGAGAGTAGTCTTCATAAATTTCATATTTTCTTTTAAGCTCTTTATTTTTGTACTCTTCGAAAGCAAATGAAATAGCATGGAATTTCGCTAAATTTATAATAGCCTTAGTCATATGCTTCTCATCGTATTTAGAATTATAATCTACATAACCTTGCTTTCTCAAATCTTCTAAAACAACAGATCCATTACTATTATGGTAATACATTAAGGGCATACAATTAATTCGAACTTCAGGTATTAAATCCTTGGCTCTCTTAACAAACTCATAAACAAATACTTCTTTTTCAAAGAAATTATAATCATTGAACACATTGTGTAATCGTTTAGATTGAAGCTTCACAAAGAAATTCAATTCCTTTTGTTCATCACTTGTTTTAACAATCAGTGTTAATAATTGATGTTCACTTCGATTATTGTATGGTACTAACGAGTACGTCAACAATTCACAATCGGCAAATTTGGCCAACAATAAGTCACAGTCACCTCTGGTTAAGCACGGAGAAACCATTTTTTTTATGAACTAGCACGCTTTGACTTATACTATCTTCAATTAGAAGGCATTGCCATGATGGAAATAAATATTTTGAAATGGAAACATTTTGATATGAGACGTCTTTTATAATTGATAAGACTATGTAAATATTTATCAGTTAAATACGTCACAATTATGTTTTTTTTATAAAATTATATAAATAAAGTATTACATTAATTTGATTATCATTCATATTGAGGACATAATAAAAAAAATATACATTTATATACTTGCTTATTGATATATTTCTTTATTTTTTTTATTAAGTTATATACTTTTATTTATTATGGAATTTACTGGCTACATGCACTCCGTTGTGCGAGATAAGTTACATACTTAAACTCTTTTCAGAATGGAAGGAACAGAACAGAAAAAAAAATACGTTCTTCACATTATTGGGAAATTAGAGAATTTTTTTTTGTGTTAAAAGGAAAATAATAGGAAAATATATTCTTTAATCGTTAATGAAGTAAATTATACAATAATTCTAAACTTATTTATTCTTACTGACTATTTTTTCACATAATTCCCTAAGTTCTATTGTGATATCTTCAAGACAGCTTTTATAAATTGGATCATTTTTGCAGGAAAGTGCAATGTGTTCGCTTCTGTCCACGTACATAGATTTATTGAAATATTCCTCATCGGACATCATTGCCTCTATTGATTTTGCTGGTAATGTGATGTTCTGATAATACAAAGATGTTTGTATAATAGCAAACGGCTTGCTGCTTTCGCAACATTCAATGAAGTCTTCATATGGTAAAATGGAACTTACATCGCAGCCGTGACTCTCTATAAGACTTGTAAATTCACTGTAATAGTGATCCAAAAGCATTTGCAAGTGTAACGATCTCGTCTTGCGACTTGTCGAAAAATAAAGATGTTGCATCAAATCAAAGGCTGGAGGGCCGTAACGATACGATTGAAAATCCACCAAAATGCAGATACTGGTGTCTTTAAACAAGACGTTATTGCACCAACAATCACCATGGCAAATTGTGTTCCTATATCTAGTAGATGGAAGAATTAATTGTGATTGAGAATTGACCAATTTGATAATCGTCTCCAAAAACGTCTCCGGTGTGATATTACTTGTGTGATTGGAAAACATCTTGATCATTAGCTCAAGTCCTTTAATTCCAGACTTTCTAATATTTGCACAACTTTCGGAGTTGTTATAGAACGCTTCTTTAAATTCCTCGGGATAAAATTCGTTTAATCGAACTTTCCGTTTCTCTTCGAAAATAATCCCGCTCGCATGTAATTTTGCAAGAGCAGTGACACTGCATTTTAGCGTTTCAGCACTAATCCCATCCCTTATTGGATTTATTTTGTAACCCAATTCCTTTAGATCATCCAGTATTAGTATATCCACTTCGGCCAGGTGACATCTCGGAGCAGCATCCTCCAAACACCTGATACCGAGCGCATTAAAATCGGGAATAATTCTATTGAAAAACTGCATTTCCTTGAAAGACATTCCTGATTCCGCCATAAACTGCCTCTGGTTATCTACTTGCGGTGACAGTTTAACAAAGAATCGCAAAGCCTTTTCTTTCCCATCGAAAATAATGTTCGTATTTAAATAGTAATGTTCCCCCAAAATACCACAACGATAATCAAACTTTTTCAATTCCCAATTAATCAATTTATAATCTTTGGATCCAATTTTCGATGAGATTGCTTTGAAGCAATCTTCCACCGTTATTAAATCACCCATGAAAGTCAATCTGTTGTCTTCTAATATATCAGATAACGTATTTTTATAGTCATTACTTGATAAGAAATTATCTTTCACAAATTTGATCCTTGCCTCTTTTCCGAGCAGGTTGTCTCTCAATTGATCCTTGTCGATTTCTGAACTTACGCTATTTCCATGTTTGGATTCGGTGGATTGGCGAAAGCAAAGCCACAAAAATTTGTTGCATGGCATGTATTCCCTGCACGATGCCTGATATTCTTGCAGAGGAAACACTTCTGTTATATCAATATTCAAAGCACTTAATTCATCGGATAACGATTTATAATAAAAGTCGTAATAAGAGTGTATATTCTTCTGATACAATTCTTTGGGACTTGCATGGTATAATAACATAGTGACATCGTATGCTGGAGGACGATAGGAGATCAATTGATAATCAAGCAATTTACAATCCACTGGAATCGAATTGTTGTATTTGAAAACCATATTATTTCCCCATAAATCACCATGACAAATAACTTTTCTGAATGCTTTATTTGGTTTATTCAAACGCTGCATAAAAATTTGGTGAAAAGCTGTTAATCTTTGCTTCAACAATTCATCATTTTCATGAACCAAATCGACTAACTCGAGAGCACCATGCAAAGCCGATAGAATGAATTTATATCCAGCAGAATTCACATTATCCTTAAAGAAACCGTTCAAGTATTGCGAGTATTCCTCAGACATTTCATATTTCCTTTTCAACTCTTTACCTCTAAGTTCTTGAAATGCAAAAGAAATAGTATGGAATTTCGCTAAACTCACAATGGCCTTCATCATATGCTGCTCGTCAAATTTATGTGAACTGTATGCTTTGTAACCTGCGTTCCTCAAATTTTCCAAAACTATCGTTTCATCTTTCGTATAGTAATACATCTTCGGCATACAATCAATAGGTGTTGAGGGAATCAAACGTGTCACAAGCTTAGCGAAATTATAAACGAAAACTTCTTTCTCGAAAAAATTACCATCGTCAAATACTGTATTCAATCCTTCACATTTCAATAGAGACTTCACGAAGAAACTCAATTCTTTCAGTTTGTTCTCCGCCTTAACATTCAGCTTTAATAATAGATGTTCGCTGAGGTATCCACGTGTTTCCTTATTGAATGGTTCCATGGAGAACGTTGAGAATTCACAGTTGGCAAAATTTGCCAATAACAAATTGCAGTCTTCTTTCGATATGCACATCGTAGCCATTGTTACAAACTAGACCAAAAACAATGCAGTAATCTTATATTTAAAGGTGTATTTCACGTGATATTCAAATATTGGTACACGGAATGTTTACGAAAAACACATCCTTTTTATTTTTAACCAGTGAACTCTGTAAACATATCTAATTTAATTTATACTTGTACCGTGGAAATTTTGTTAATATGTCTACATCATTTAGTTTTTTGTTGAAATCATATTCATTAACATGATCATCATAAAATAGTTATACAATATAAATATCATAAATAAATCAACTTAATGTTGATAAGTTGTTTAAAGATTTAGGAGAAGATCACGAATAATATTTGTAATCCTAGCAAACTACGCGATTTAAATCAGCGGATTAATAATTAATCCTTGTAATAGAAATAAATTATATAATTAAGAATATTTTAATTATATTGCAAATATTTATATTATGTTCATTAAAAAGTGTTGATTAGATACAAACATGCATTATCACAGCATTAATAAACTAATTTTGTACTCATTTATTTTTCGGTCGAGTAATTAAAAGGCGAGGCTCCTTTTTAATTAGATGAGAGAGAACTCGTCCAAAAGTCCAGCGGAAATTAATGATAGGCCGTAACATACCTAGTTATCATTTCATTAATGCCGATTACATAAAAAAAAATACAATGATATAATTGGTTCGTGCGTAAGAATAGCTTTAATTGAATGGAATATAAAAAAACAGTCAATGGATTGCAGAATTTTTTTTTTCATGAAATTCAGGAATTGTAAAATAAGTAAAAAGAAAATGTTTCTATATAAATTTATTTAATTAACTATTTGACAATTTGTTTTCAGTTGCAACTTTCTCGCAGAGTTCTCTCAATTCGTCGGTTCCATCCTTAACTATCTTCCTGTAAATTGGGTCGGTTTCGCATTGAACACGCACATGTTCACTGCGATCCACGAATAAAAGTGTGTTAAGAAAATCCTCTCTTTGGAATATCTCTTGCATAACTTGCGAAGAAATAGTAACGTTTTGGCGATGCGTAACGCTTTGGAGCGCAGCGAACCGCTTACCTTCTTCGCAACTTTTCAAGAATTCTTTGCGCGTTAACAAATTTTCAACTGGATATCCATAAGATTCTACTATCGATTTAAATTTATCGTAGTAAATGTCGAGAAGTTTGTCCAGGTACAAACGACGATCTTCTCTTAAGGTTGATAAGTATATATGTTCCATTAGGTCGAAAGCTGGAGGATAATACCGGTACGACTGAAAGTCAACCAAAATGCAATTGTCCTCTGATAACATTATATTGTTACACCACAAATCAGCGTGACATAACGTGTTTCTATATTTCGTCGAAGGTGAGCAGAATTCTTCGAAACGACTGTAAAGATTGAAGGCAATTGAATAGAATTCGTCTGGAGTAATGTTCGTGCTGTAATTAGAGAACATCTGAATTTGTTCCTTAATTGCTTTTACACCAGCTTGTAATAAATTGGTCGCGCTTTCCTGTTGCGTATAAAAGGCTTCTTTAAATTCGGCACTGTAGATATCGTTAAGTTTAATATCGACGCCGTATTTCTCTTTGTATTTTTCTTCCAACAGAAAACCACTGGCATGCATTTTAGCTATAGTTTTAACGCCCAATTTCAGGTCTTCAAAGCAGATTCCATCCCGGAAGTTCGCAGTCTTGAATCCAAGGCTTTTCAAATTATCAACAATGATCATGGACTCTTGTGATAAGTAACATTTGGCAGCTACTTCTTCAAGCGTTTTTATACCAAACGCTAAACTATCTGGAATTATCTTTTTGAAAAATTGCATCTCTTTAAACGTTGCCCCAGATTCTTCAGCAAATTTCTTCTGGCTTTCAGTGGTTGGACTCTGTTTAACAAAGAAATCCAATATCTCTCTCGTGCCTCTTTCTATTTCAATTGTTAATATGTAATGTTCTCCCAAAAACCCACCTCTTTCACCCGAATCGCTCAATGAATTTATACGATAATCAACAAGTTTGTAATCGCTTGTACCAATCCTCTTTTTAATTACTTTATAACAATCTTCAGTTGATAGAATGTCAGTAATTAATGATAATCGTATATCTTCCAATATTTCTTCCATGACCTTTTTATAGCTTTCATCGATTTCGCATTCTCTCTTTACAAATTTCTGCCTATCCTCGCGTCCAATTATAACAGACTCTAAATCTTTGTTTGTTATTTCCGATATGTTCTTTGACTCTGAAGTCTCTCGATATGCAAGCCAAGTTAATTTGGCAACTCTCATATACATTTTGCAAGTTTCCTCATACTCACTTATAGGTAAAATTAAATTTACATCTAAATTTAATTGATTTAATTCCGTTTTAAGGCAATCATAATAATAACTGTAATACTCATCGCAGTGTTTCCGAATAGTCTCTCTTGTCCCAGTCATGTATATTAGCATAGTTACATCATGGGCTGGTGGTGCATATCGGAATAGTTGGAAATCGATCAATTTCGTCTTGACAGGAACTCCGTTTTCATATTTAAATAAAATATTGTTGCCCCAAAGATCGCCGTGAGCAACGACCTTTCTAAAATTGTTCTTTTTATTCAAAATATCAAAATAATCCTTGACAAAGTTCCGTAAACGCTCTTTGAAATCCTCAGCGAGTTTCTTATCCTTGTAAAGGACATCAATCAGTGTTAAAGCTCCATAGAAAACTGATTGTATGAAGTTGTGGCCGGAACTTTCCGTATTCAAATTGTAAAAAGGATCAAAGTATTTTTGGTAATCTTCGTCCAGCGTATATTTTCTTCCCAATTCTTTGCTCCTTCTCTCTTCAAAAGCTATACTAACGGAATGGAATTTGGCTGTAGATTCTAGTGCTTTCAATACATGATTTCTATCGAATTTATGCGACTTATTCCCGAAATATTTTCTTTCTGCAAGATTTTCTAAAACGATGACTTCGTCGACGGTGTAGAACAGTTTTGGAATACATTCTACATTGACTTCGGGTATTTTCGATTTTGCAGCTTTGAAGAATCTGTACACGAAGTGTTCTTTATCGAAGAACTTAGTATCTTTGAACACGTCGCATAGACCCTCGCATCGGGAATTCTTAACGAAGAAGGTCAACCTTTTATCTTCACCTCCGTTCTTCGCATTCAATTTTAACAACAGATGCTCTCCCAAATAACCTCTCAGCTCTTCATTAAATGGTTGCAACGAGAAATTATCCAATCGATAATTGTTGAAGCTGTTCAATAGCACATTGCAATCTTCACTGCTTAAACACGAAGCCATTGTTAATACACTACGCGCAAATTTTTGCAAAGCATGATTATATACACTAGAGAGGTCTAATAAATCTCAATTGTTTGTTTATTAATGTTTGCGTACATAGAAAATTATTCCACACAATAGAACATAAATCAGTCCCAATTTCAAGTAATTAAAATGCGGCACGCGTAAAAATGCTCCGTGTTATTCCAAAATAAGTAGCTAAACGTCGCGTTTTATAAATAAATGTAAATACCGAGATTATAAGCGACGTTATGTAAATGGATGAAGAAGCGTTTATTTTTTGGAAATCTTATTTGCGGTGGATTTGATTTCCCAAACGCAGACAAACAACTTCTGACGAACTGTTTGTATTTATTATTGCACAAATGCAGTTATCACGTACCTTGGTTTTTGTGCGCGTATCCCGGATGGCTTTGATCATGTGTAGACCCATTTCTACGCAACAATGGGCATGGTCGGAACGGCGCTCTGGCAAACCGGAAACGCAGTAGTAGCAATCTCCGAGCAACTTTATCCTCTGGCAATTATTTTCCTACGAACACACACACATACAGTTTCAATTAAATCGAAGGTATAACGGGTGCAACCCTTTGAACTTACTGCTGCAAGCTTGTCGAATCGGGCAAACAGATCGTTCAGAATTCGCACAAGTTCCTGAGCGCTACATTGACTCGCCAAAGCTGAAATGAATGAAACATAACTATCTTTGCAGAGCATTATATAATACCAATATCACTAATTATATAATTAGCCATTTGAAATAACGATTTTTTTTAAGAATTTCACATTATTAACGAAATAAATTGTATTTGGTAGCATTTGTAATTAAAGTAATAAAATAAAACACGTAAATTAATTGTTTTAAAATGATATTGGAACTTGAAAATTGTTGATTAATGATAGATTAGTGTAATTGCACTGTCGTCAGTTAATACGCTTTTGTGGATATTACACGATATTATACATAGTGCAAAGCTGCTGAAATTTCATAAAATCACGTATGTCGATAATTCAACTGAAGCGTTAAAGCTTCTTCGCAATCCAAACATTAATGAAAAGTCACATCAAAATGAATGCAAAGCATTATCCACTTTAAATTATATTTAATTTCAATTGATACTAATCACTTAATTAATATATGTAACTTGTAAAACACTTAGAAATGATTTTATAAACTTCTACCGAAAAATCACAATTATATTATATTTATTAAGAATTTTTTGTTAGATTCATTGGGATATTCATTTAATTAGAAATACCTGTAAATCCTTTGATGTCGGCAAAGAGGATACTGACGTTCTCATATCGATGAATGTAAATTTTGTGAAATTGATTAGGTTGAAAGGTTCCGACGCGTTCTTCTTCTCGAGCGATATCTTTGATCATCTCTTTGGCAACGAAATCCGGAAGCACTGATGTATATATATAACATTTGAAGAATAAAATAAAGAATGTAATTTGATAAGCTAATGCTGCCTCTTATACCTGACAGAAGCAACTTTTCCTGTTTATCGTTCTCGTTTTGGGTACGATATCGCGTCTCCATCGAGCGGTGCGTCTCCAAGAAGGCTTTCCTTTGACTACGATCTGTAAGGTATTTGGTATACATCCCGGCGAAGTTCACAGCCGTGAACAGCAAGGAATTCGCTATTATCCTCCTTATGCAGCATTCGCTCACGTAATCGACCTAAATGATTGAAAACCGCACTAAAATAACTCAGCGAAACTTGTACATATTACATCGAAAAGGAAATCGTATCGCCTGAAATGCGTTCACTTACGTTGCTGCTGCCCTTGATTAATTTGATGACCGTGATCGTGATGTGGCTGATCGATGAGACGCAACCGGAGATCATGCACCATCGAAGTGGTAACGGAAGCATTGCGTACGGAACGAACACTGTGAACAGTATGTACCACACCAATTCCTCTTTGTTGGAGAAGCCGAGACCGTTTCCGATAAATCCTGTTGAATGCAAATTTGTTCAGATCGTTTGTGTCCACGGCGAAAACAACCCAATTTACCTTGTGTGTTCAGCAGGAGCCACGTGCAAATTGCTGCCCAGTGTAAATAATTGTTTGCGAAACATCGCCACCATCCCAATATGCAGACTGCTATATTCGCAGACATACAGCACACCGACCAAATTATTGACTGCGTGTAATTGGTTTTCAGTACATCCTGAGATGCCCAAACAGAGATCAATGCTACCTAAGCAGAACATACAATTCATTATCTGATTTATATTTATTGGAAACAATTTAGTACGGTGATCATTTATCATTTATAACTAATGATGTACAATTTTTCAATTTTAATATACATGACTTTAATAACTAATAATAAATTTACAAAATGATATGTATGAATATTACATGACGTTATCCATAAATCTTTTGAAACGTGATCAAATGAAAAAATAATTAATAATTACAAAGCTCGAAAGCCCCAATAAATATGTACGAATATTGTAAAATTGTTGAAATAATAATAAAAATGAAACAAGATTTATTTCAAAAGTTTTGTACAAGATACAAATTATATATAAAATAACTTATATATAATTAGTTCTTATTTTTTCAAAACGATATTACTATAACAAATTATTATTATTAAACAGATCTCAAAATTGAAATATTCGAAAAGATTCTGAGACAGTTTGCAACATTTTAAATGTTGCTAAAATTATATTTGTATCATAACATTATTAAATAAAAATGTAAATAGTTTAGTTTAAATACAGAACAAGCATTAAACTCACAAATTGTGTGTGTGCCTAGTTGCATGAAATCCGCTTAATTATATATGTTTCGTTGCCTAAGTAACGGGTTATTAAAATCAATTTTGGTTGCATACATGTATTTCGTAAAAATTTAAAATATTCACAGAATAGGTGTAAATAATTCGTTCATTTTATTTCATACATAATTTGATTTAATAGTTGTGACAATAAATGTTGAAATTATTAACAATTAATACTTTACGGTTAATTCATTTTCTTTAATTATGATTACATAAATACGTTTTTTATTTAATTTCTTTCTGTACGAGTGTTTCAAGAAATATTGTTATTTAATATTTATAATAACAGTCATATATAAATAAATAAAAATTAATAGAAATTTAGAAATCGGATCTGAATATTTTTTTTTGTAATTATTTTGATAATTAAACAGGAACAAATTGAGAACTTACCTTAAGAAACAGATCAACAATGTTGACAATAATGAGAGACTTTTGTCGTTGTCTATGAGAATATCGTAGGTAAGCTAATTCTAAATGTTTGGAATGAAAGCTGTTCGTTAAACTCGGCCAATAGATCCCCTTGTACATTAGCCCCTTCTTGAAAACTGTAGCTAAGTCGGCTGAAAAATAACGGAATTTACATAATCAATTGTTTTCCATGTAAAAGTATTTCTCCGAGATTGAATTCACATATGTTATTGGTATTAAAGGAATTCGAATATATATGTATATGAGGAGATCGCTCGCATTTTCTTTCTCTTTACTCCGAAACGTTAGTTTCGAACTTTTACAAAAGCCATTCAATTTGTTCGAATCCAGAAAGATCCTCCGGCATCTCGAAATGTATACGTTTTCTTTTATGACTGAGAAATATTCAATATACGTGAGTGTACCTTTAATTTCCGAAAAGCTATCTTCGTCTGTAGGAAAAATGGATGGATGGTGCTTTTGAAAATTCAAGCTCGGATAAACATCGTTCGAGTCATCAGGGGATGGTGCATCATTCCCATTCTGCTTCGGCTGTTCTTGCGGTTCGCTTTGCTAGAAAATATGAAGGAATTAACTTCGAGAAGTGATTGACTTTATCGTTTACTTTTTGCTCGACCGGACTCTGCGATTCGTCCAGCATCTCTTGCCGTTTCATCTCAAGAACGGCTATTGCTATGTTAGCGAATTTGTGCCGCTTGCTCCTCTCCGTTTGTAGCTTGTGCACTGCATTCGTCCACAGACGTTTCGTCCTCTTTGTCCCCTCATTTCTGCAAGTAGAAAAAAAGCAGACGCAAAAAAAAGGCGTAGAGATTTATTATATCAGACGTACGAGGAAGAATGAAAAATAAAAAAAATGAGCAACATCCCAGTTGGATAAATATGGGAGGCTGGGTGGAATATAAATTCGCTTCTGTAGAGGGAGAATGTGATTATTTATAGACGCCCTCACCTATATTTAGTGCTCTACATAAAATTCGTGTTAGGATAAAATCCGCATGTATCGATTTGGTAAATAGAATTGAAATTTGCTACTTGTGCGTTTAAGTAGATGCTTGGAAATTATCGTATGCGAATACTCAATCAGAGTTAGTGAAGGGGGTTAGTCAGAATTCGCGCCCTTTGTTAACGGATCCCTTTGAGTGTGTTCTGTACACGGTACTTGTCTATCACCTCGCATAAGGCACATCATTTTCACGCAATCTACGAGATTGGACATTAATTGAATTTTCAATGTAATTACGGGCCAGAAGATTTAGCCCGTAGACACGCGTATAAAGTAAACATAATTATTTTGCATTTTAACGCCTTTATAATATTATACAAATGTAAGCGGCAACGCGAATAATGCGACTTTAATCTCATCCAGTACAAACAATGCACTTAAATTTGAACGACCCTTTTAATATTATTCTCTACCCCGAAACGTATAATTAATGCTGCGCTTCTCAAAACCACAATTACAACAATTCATTTTCTCTTCTCATTCACAAATGCAATTAATTATTGCAATCATTTATATTCAATTTAGTTTTGAATGCATCCAATTTTTATAAATTAGTAGAAATATTAAGATTTTCAAAAGTCTACTAATGTAAGAAATTATAATAATCTCTTGGCTCAGAATTATAACAAAATAACATATACATTGTGAATCCAAAAAACAATATTTTTTCAACAAATTATCATTAATATTTCTTTCAAGTATTTTTTTTCAGCATTAAAATGACTGCCACATTATCCATCTGAAAATGTTTCAGTAGTATTTGAAAACCAGCTCATTCATATAATGCCATTTTCGATTTATTCTAGAGAATATTTTTATGCAAGTACACATTAATTATCATGTTTTAACTATGCCACTATGCTGTTGTATAAATCTATGATAGACATTTTCAATAATGTTTCAACAGCGTTGCAATTTATAGAAATATCTAAATCTATGAGATTACAACATAATAACAATAAAACGGTAAAATGTAATCATATGTTTTATCATTGACGATTTTTCATTTATATTTCATGTATTGATTATGGCTTCTCGTTTGCGACACAACCCTACATTCAAAAATCAATCAGTCAAAAAACGTGACAATGATAAATTACGAATAATTTGTTAAAATGTAGTTATACAATTTATAATTAATGAATGTGTTGAATTATATCTTTAAATGTTAAATCAATCGTACTTAAATATTCATTTATGTATATTAATAAGAATCTTTTGTATTCAATCTACCTGAAGGATTGGATTCATTCTATGTAT
>NW_017097076.1:0-6303 GCF_001412225.1 Nicrophorus vespilloides
CGGTGTTATCTTTATCAGTCTCCGTATTCAGGTTTTCGACGCTCAGGACTTGGTACCTGTTTTTACATATTATGATTGTATTTCACTCGCATTCACTGACTGCGGCATTTTGAATATTGGAGCCGCGTTTTGCTCGCACTCCGACCCGGTATCACTTGTTTTATCAGCACACTTTTTGTGCTGCACGGCTGGTCTCCCCGTTTTCCTCTTCGCCGGCTGGTAAGTCGGTAACAAAAAATATCACAGTTAACAGTCAAAAACACACTATAAAACCCGGAGCTCGTAATTATCGACATTCTTCATCAAGTACACACTTTAAGTCGTTCATATAATAAAATATGTTGCGACTCAAATATGTGTGCACCTTACTAAATTTCATGTATGATTTATCCAGTCTTATCAGCTTTTCGTTGAAACTCTCCAAATCCATGTCTTTGTGATTCGCTGCTTACATATTTCCACCATCTCCTTCAGTGGCTCAACAATGGATATAAGATGATCAATCTTTTGCAGCCATTTTCGGTGAATTGGATTACTGTTGATTTCTTTAATAATCTGTTGTCTATACCTCTTTAAGATTATATAGATCTTGGCCACCTCTTCGTCAAACACCGTCCACACTTTTTGCTCAAACTCAACTTTTCTTGGATCCAGGATGTAGCATTCTCCGATTCACAGAGCCTAATGTAAAAATTACATTTTTTTGTGTCCACATTTTTCCTCATCCTGGTCTTCATTCGTCTTTGTTTAAATTCGTATTCCCTAATAGAAATTTGTTTGTCGATTCTCATTTTGCTTAATGTAAAATTGGTCCCGAAGGAATTCAACTTTAAACGTAGCATTGGTAAACTCATGTTGATACTCTTGAAGCAAATCAACAACTGAATGCTCGATCACTCGCAACATGGGTATTTAAAGATGTACCTGATCCTAAAGCAGGTAAACGTTCTGAAAGTTGCAATTATTGCTATTTTTCTAGGAAAATAAGTTTTCCCTTTTATGACCCTATCTTTAACACTTTTATTTGTACCATAATAAACAAAATGTCCATGACTTCAATTAGTCCGGTAATCGAAGACTGTGCGTAAATATTGGATCGGTAAGAAAGCACGTTCATCTGTTAGTATAAAATAAAAAAAACTTTTTTTGTGTACAAAAAATCAATTATATATTTTCCATTTTATCAGATGACCTATTGCCATCTTTTTGGCAACTTTTTGATTTTGATTTCATATGACTTCAAATTAATTGTTAATCTGATGGTACAAATACTAAAATCACAAAAATAATAGCCCCTATGTTTATTTTACTGCCTCACTTTTGGATTTAGAGTGAGCTATTTTACTTCACACGTTGAATTTACGAATAAATTTATAAATTCAGGGAGGATGAAATGTTTGACAGATGGAGAAAGGTGTATGGATCAAAATGATGTATATATAATTAGAAGTTTATATAGCAATATATTCAAGTTTTGATTTGATTTTCGTAAAAAATCGTCACAAACTTTCCGGACTTTATATTTAATTTTTTCTAATGTTCATCAATAACTGATATTTATTATTGAACCATAAAACTATTTAAATTTGTTGTAATTGCTCATTAAATGAAAATTACGGAAATAATAGTCTTTTATTTTCTATATACACCAATACCCCGTATAGTCCGAATAATCGATTTCAAAACAATTTGAAATTGGTAGTTAAAAAGGTATCAAAATTAAATGCAATAACAGAGACTTCATTGCATATATAAAATCATTTATGTATAAATAAATAATTTTGTTTATTAATTCTTAACAATTTATTTGTATTTTGGTCATTTACATTTTTTAATAATTTGTTTTGAAATTTTCAAATTGGACTATAGTGAATCCGGACTGATCAAAGCCGCACTATACGAGGTATTGATTATGACTATACAAAAATAAAATTTAAATAGCCCTATAAGAAAATTAAAGTGGAACCTCGATTAACGACCTGCTCGTACAACGAGTAATTCGCTTATCGAGTAAAACAAATAAAAATGACTATAGATATGAAATATAAAATCATTAAAAAGCAAGAACAAGGTTAATAAACGTTATACATATTTTGTTTTCGACGTGGAACGCAATATCGTATTTTACATTAATTTATATGGGAAACGAACATTTTGCTTTACGAGTCATGGAACGGATTATGATCGTTAAACGAAGTTCAACTGTAGTTTCTTCTAGAAAATACGCTTTTTAAGTTCTTTATGAACCTAATCTATCCAATGAGGTATCTTTCAATTTTATTCTAGAAAATTAAAAGATTTTCTTTTCATTCCTTTTTATTAAACAGGACACAAAAAAATCTATGTAAATACTTACCTTTTCTGCATTTTTTTTTTCTTGTATAAATTACGGTTATAATTAAAAAACTATTACACAGTTATTCTATTGGGTCGGCAAGAAAGAACGTTCGTTTTTTAGTGTGAAATAAAACTCATGTTAGTCTATAAAGAATGAACTATATTCTTATATATATATATTTTCCATTTTGACCGATGATCTTTTGCCATCTTTCAGGCAATTTCATGTTTCCGCATTCATAAAATAGCTGGTCCTTATTAGAAAAAAATTGAACAAGCGATTTGAGGTCATCATAATTAGTAAAATTTTGCCAAACTTTGAAATAAATTGTAATCTGATAATGCAAGGTCAGGGCTATGTGCGGGTTTGCGACATTATTTCCCAAGTACAGTTCAATAATTTTTCACGAGTTGCAAAAGATGTCTGAGAATTTGGTGTAACACGATTTGAAAAGCCATTTTTAGTGATTACTTCTTCATTAGTTATTGACAGTAAACTTCTGAATTGACCGTTTCCTTACTTGGATGCAGCTCAAAATACACAAAAACTTTCGATTTAGTTTATGCTAGTTAATCATGCTTCCATCATGATCGTTTTCGATTGTTTTTCCATTATCAGTGATAATTTGTTTATAAAAAGAAATGTCCTAAAACGACGTCCGTTAAAACGTAGAAGAGTGATGTATAGAATGAATTCCTTGTTGTTTTAGGAAAAAATATTTTGTCTCATCATCTTATTGTTCAACTCTTGCAAATTCTTCTATTTATGCAATTCCACCAAATACTTCAGTGGCACCACAATAGATATCAATTAATCAATCTCTTGCAACCGCTCTCTTAACGCCGATGCCAGATTTTTGCTAATTTCCGTACGAATTTGATCTCTATTCCTGTTAAAAACATATTTCATCATCCTCATTTTCTAATGAAACCGCGAAATATACAAATTAACCATCTTGTTACTCTTTAAGCACATCAACAACTGAACAGTCTTTATATTACGATTTCGGTATTCATATACAAAAATGTGAGCTGACCAAATCAAAATCGTAGGACAAGAGAACATACGAAAAAGCTTAATCTAAAACTAAGTGCAATAGTTGAACTAAGATTCGATACCTTATCCAGAGGCGATATATAAAACTTTCATAAGCATAGTCTACTGAGTATAGATGTCACACAATCCTACGCACAAAGTTGTTATCTTTCGAGAACAATTTCAATTCAACCAAGACGAGAATAGAGAGCCAATTAGTCATCAGAGAGGACAAATACATGCAAAAGTATATTTTTACAAAGACGAGGAAACTTGCGGATAAGATGTTAAAGACGTGCAACTTTTAAAACATTTTGTATATAGCGGATAACATGAGAAAATGGACCAAGGAACGGGTAAAAATCGAATCACAAATGTGGACGGAGCTGACCAAAGACATAAACAATATACATGTCATATTAAATTGTTATTCGATATGTACATGGTCATCAGAGACAAAGCATACATACAAAGATGCAAATTTATCAAGTCGAGGAGATTTGTTTATAAAATTCCGTGTGACAGTGTAAATAATACGTCATGGAGAGAGGACGAATACATGCTAAGGTATATTTTTACAAAGACGAGGAAACTTGCGGATAAGATGTTAAAGACGTGCAACTTTTATAATATTTTGTATATAGCGGATAGCATGAAAAAATGGACCAAGGAACGAGTAAAAATCGAATCACAAATGTGGACGGAGCTGACCAAAGACATGAACAATATACATATCATATTAAATTGAAAGCAGCTATAGTCTAAGTAATGTATGTTATCAATTACTTTAATTTAACTCAAGTTTGTAGTCGAATTATTATATTCAATCAAAATCATAGATTTTTGAGAAGTTTATTTAGTGCGTGAAGTTTTTTGTACGGGTTTGCATTTTATTTAGTAACAGTTCGTAGTTCAAGCTCTCACTCATCTTTTCCTTTGCAATATTCATGTTCTTCTATCTGAACCAACCACTTTTCGATTCGATACCTGTTCCACCTTAGAGGCAATTTCACATAGTTATATTGATTTATTTGATTTGATTATTTCTAATACATTTTCATCATGATAAAAGTAAATAGACAACAAAAATTTCAAATTACATTTCATTTATTTTCATATTCCTTATAAACATATTTATAATAAATAAAGTACAAAGTTTTTAATAATAATCAATCGAATACATTTTAAATAATGTAAATCTAATATATTAAACACATTTTAAAATAAAGATTGTAGAAACATCATACAATGGTCGAATTCTATCCGCTTCCCTAAGGAATGGATATAATTTTCACTCATTTCCCAATCAATTGTACAACAAATCAAATGTATTAATACAAACTTATTATTATAGGAAGCGCGTCCCTTTGCTTCCAGCATTTCCATCATTAAAATTATGATTTCAATAAAGTACTTAACTTCACCTTTACCAAACGCATATACTGTTGACATTTGCAAAACTTCATCCACCAAATCTTCGAACTGCTTGTCTCCCATAATATCGGTTAATGAATTTATCATCTATTATCTATCTATTTATAATATATTTGTGTCCATATTGATTTCATTCTTCTCGGATGAAATAATCTTTTTGAAATACATTTTTACAAAAATTGAAAAATATTGAAACCTTTTAAAATGTTGATAATTTTTGGTGGGTGTCGTCATTAAATTCTCATGAAAGAATGTTTTTCAACAGAAAATTCAAATTCTTTGAAACATTAGTGATGTACAGGTATATTTCCTTGTAAAGTAACGAAATCTTTTCATGCTTCATGACTACAATACATTTTTAGAGATGCTCGTACATATGTTTATTTGTAGTAGATCATGGTTTGTTACAATACAGTGTGATACATAAGATATAAATGTTACAAAGGTTTCTTTACAGTATAATGAGTCCGAGGCCCGAGGGCCAACACAGAGAATACACACGTGATAATACAGAGAACTTACATGTTATTAAGACACAAGAGTAACGGAAGCGAAGAAAGGAAGTAAGAGAAGAGAAAAGAGAGCGGGTACAGATTTGTCGCCGCTTATATACCCTAACCAGGTAGAGCCCTTATCGGACCTTCCCGGAATACCAGCTGCGGNNGCTGGAGTGAGCACCACAGTACCCCCTTGCTAGTGATTTGATCCGTGGAGCGAATGCATTCGGAAGCGTCGTCGAATTGAACTCTGGATGATGCCTAGCTTGTCGAAGGGTAAGGGTCACCAGCTGAAACGCTTGATTTCGGTGCACCGAATTAGCCATATGTAGAAGGATGTCCAGGGGATTCGCCGCTGCTGGACAGTCACGTCGGCACGTCTTAATGCCGTGATGTTGTTCTACATTGGTACGGTTGAGGCGGAGAAGGTTGTTGTGTTCAAGGTCCGATAAGGGTCTACCTGGTTAGGGTATATAAGCGGCGACAAATCTGTACCCGCTCTCTTTTCTCTTCTCTTACTTCCGTCTTCGCTTCCGCTACTCTTGTGTCTTAATAACATGTAAGTTTCTCTGTATTATCACGTGTGTATTCTCTGTGTTGGCCCTCGGGCCTCGGACTCATTATACTGTAAGAAACCTTTGTAACATTTATATCTTATGTATCACACTGTATTGTAACAAGCCATGATCTACTACAAATAAACATATGATACGAGCATCTCCAAATTGGTGACCCCGACGTGATCGAATTCTAAAACAAAATGGAGAACGCTCAAGTAGTAACAACCTTTTACGACATGGCAACACACTTCCTACGACATCATGGCAACACAAGATTTTCGACAATATCAACATCGACAAACTAGGATCAACAAGCGATAAGACGATTAGCACGGTACGACTCCATATGGATCATACCCTGCTCTTGCGGAGAACTCCATCACGGCATTACGACGTGCCGATGTAACTGTCCAGCAGCGGCGAATCCCCTGGACAACTG
>NW_017097077.1:0-9398 GCF_001412225.1 Nicrophorus vespilloides
CTCTTTTTTGAATGAGTTTCAAATGCATGTGTAAACGCACACCATTCGTTGCTTTCACGACCACGCCCCCTTTTTCATTCCAGCTCCACCCATTTTTTTTTTGAACGAGTTTCAAATGCATGTGTAAACGCACACCATTCGTTGCTTTCACAACGACGCCCCCTTTTTCATTCAAGCTCCACCCATTGTTTTTTTTTAAATTCACTAATTTTGCATGAATTCATTAATTCTTTTAATCAATTTATCATGCGCGAAGCATCAACTCTTCATCTGCTAACATTTATTTATTTTTTCTCTTTTTTTTTTTAGTTTCAGTGATATTTTTATATATATATATATAATTGTGTTTCGACAACAACAAAATATAGATTGAATAAAAATGAATATATTAGATTTTTGAAATAAACAACGTTTCTCTTTTTATTTACAAATTTACTTAATAAAACAATGAATCACACCACTTGTATATAAAATGTACAAATTCTTAGACCGAATGATGAAATAATTAAAAAAAAAAGGAATTAATACAACCGTATGACATCTTTAGCTTTTGCAGGGTAATTTGTGACGGGACACAATTGTATGTATAAATGGTTTTATTTTGGAGCCGCCCCCTCAAGCTTTTACTGTGGTGTGTTAATTAATGTCTGTGTGTTTCTTTTCTAATTAACTAACTTTGTGTGGACGTTGTTTCACTAACTGGATATGATCTGTGTTGCATTTAGCATGGACCAAATCGAATTTCCAATCACCTTTTAGAATGAGTTTCAAATGCATGTGTAAACGCACACCGTTCGTTGCTTTCACAACCACGCCCCCTTTTTCATTCCAGCTCCACCCATTTTTTTTTGAACGAGTTTCAAATGCATGTGTAAACGCACACCATTCGTTGCTTTCACAACCACGCCCCCTTTTTCATTCAAGCTCCACCCATTGTTTTTTTTAATTCACTAATTTTGCATGAATTCATTAATTCTTATAATCAATTTATCATGCGCGAAGCATCAACCCTTCATCTGCTAACATTTATTTATTTTTTCTCTCTTTTTTTTTAGTTTCAGTGATATTTTTATATATATATATAATTGTGTTTCGACAACAACAAAATATAGATTGAATAAAAATGAATATATTAGATTTTTGAAATAAACAACATTTCTCTTTTTATTTACAAATTTACTAAAAAAAAAAACTGAATCACACCACTTGTATATAAAATGTACAAATCCTTAGACCGAATGATGAAATAATTAAAAAATAAAAAAGGAATTAATACAACCGTATGACATCTTTAGCTTTTGCAGGGTAATTTGTGACGGGACACAATTGTATGTATAAATGGTTTTATTTTGGAGCCGCCCCCTCAAGCTTTTACTGTGGTGTGTTAATTAATGTCTGTGTGTTTCTTTTCTAATTAACTAACTTTGTGTGGACGTTGTTTCACTAACTGGATATGATCTGTGTTGCATTTTGCATGGACCAAATCGAATTTCCAATCACCTTTTTTAATGAGTTTCAAATGCATGTGTAAACGCACACCGTTCGTTGCTTTCACGACCACGCCCCCTTTTTCATTCCAGCTCCACCCATTTTTTTTTATGAGTTTCAAATGCATGTATAAACGCACACCATTCGTTGCTTTTACGACCACGCCCCATTTTCATTCCAGCTCCACCCATTGTTTTTTTGAATGAGTTTCAAATGCATGTGTAAACGCATACCTTTCGTTGCTTTCACAACCACGCCCCCTTTTTCATTCCAGCTCCACCCATTTTTTTTTGAACGAGTTTCAAATGCATGTGTAAACGCACACCATTCGTTGCTTTCACAACCACGCCCCCTTTTTCATTCAAGCTCCACCCATTATTATTTTTAAATTCACTAATTTTGCATGAATTTATTAATTCTTATAATCAATTTATTATGCACGAATTTATCAACCCTTGCTAACATTTATTTATTTTTTATCTCTTTTTTTTTAGTTTCAGTGATATTTTTATATATAATTGTGTTTCGACAACAAAATATAGATTGAATAAAAATGAATATATTAGATTTTTAATAAACAACATTTCTCTTTTTATTTACAAATTTACTTAAAAAAAAATGAATCACACCACTTGTATATAAAATGTACAAATCCTTAGACCGAATGATGAAATAATTAAAAAATTAAAAAGGAATTAATACAACCGTATGACATCTTTAGCTTTTGCAGGGTAATTTGTGACAGGACACGTCCCGTTTTCTCTCAGGTGATTTATAATGCAGCTGAAGCAAAAGACGTACCTGAAAATTTAAAATTATCAACATTTATCTATTTATATTCTCAGTATATATGATTTGAATATTCACCCGGAGACTGGAAGAACAGTAGGTACTTTCCAGGTTTGTAAACAGATTGGGCATTTCTCTTTATAATTTTTCGCTTTGCTATCCAACTGAAATTATTCGAATTCGTATTAAATATGTATGTTTTTTTAAGTTAATGATTTGTTGTTTACTTCTGGTGGAGGAATCGATGGTAATGCGGTTATGCTGAAGTTGGCCTTCTCCTTGTTCCAAGCCTGCAGGAATTGCACGAAGAAAGCCGAAATCTCCAGAGTGCTTCGGACGGCGTTCTGCGCTAAACCGACGCTCAACTCGGAAAAGCTCATCTGACCTTTGAGGAGTGACGACCAGAAGGAGTGGAAATCGTTCTCGACGTCCGAGTAGATCAGTTTGAGCTGCAGCAACTTGAGCGCAGGTAACTGAGATTCCTCTATGTTAGACATGTACCTCAGGTAGTTGATGAGAACCCAGGAGCCCCAAGTCGCCTCGTAACCCGAATGCGCCAAGATCAACGTTCTAATCAATTTACCCTTGAAATTCTTTAAAAAAAAAGAATTAATGTTGAAACAAATTATGATTAATTGATTGATTAAATATACGTTGTTCGGTATGGATTGTTCCGCGATGCCCAATCTGTAATCCTGAAGTTTCTCCTCCAATTTGCTCTTCAGATAAGGCAGAATCACCAAGATGCTCCAAGACATTATCTTTTCGCATTTCGTAATCTCGTAATCGTCTAAACGTATCCGCTTCAATCCGTAAAAATACTCGGCAAATGAAGCGCCTGCAAAATGTTAATTTTTATACTATAATAATTGTGTATCTGTAATGCTAAGTTTATTGTAGATTTAGATTATTAACTTTAGTTAATGATCAATTGATGACTTACTATGGTTCTTCAAGTAATGGTATTGCAATAAACCATTCAAAGCCATGAAAGTCTCATCGTAATACTTATTCAGCCATCCGAAGCGGTTTGGGCTGGAGGCGGCAAGGAACTCGGCGACCTTTCTTAGCGCGGGTTCGAGGGTCACGTTCAGCGATTTCTGCGCTATGATCTCGAATATCGAAGGGTTCGTCTCCGACGTTAAGTAATAATTAGCTGCAGTCTCTGCCATCGTGCACACTATGATCACATATCCACTTAACTAATCTATTGTTTTTATTTCATTTGTTTTTTTATTATTATAGGTTAAGTAGTTCAAAGTACCTGACGTTTAAGTAGTTCGAAATGAAACTGGATTTATTTTATTGTTTATCTTTATATTTTTTTAAATGATTTCTACCCAAATTATTCAATTACAATATAGCTCAAAATAGATTTACGAATTTTCTTGAGTTAATCTGAATTTTATTCATTTTTTTAAAGAGATGCAAATTGAGTTGCATACATTTGCTAATAAGGTTGCATAAGATTGAGTAGGTCAAACGAATCGAAATATTGCTTTGGCACTACTGCCGAGTGTGACATTCGGTGACAGCTGTCAGTGGCAGCAGCGGTCGGTGTGCGTCAATAACATTAGTCATTGTGTATTATGCTACAGTTGTGATAGTAGTTTTTTTTTTGTTCGTAGTTATATAAATATAATTTAGTGATAACAAAGTAAGTAGTCGCATCATAATTAAAGCGATATCACACCTATCCATCATCATTGTGGCTTTAGTATAGCTCGGCTGTGGGGGTACAGAGTTTCATAGGTTATGTTCAGCTTAATAACCAACTAGGCTTTAATTCATTAATTCATAAAATTTATATTACATTTCTTTGTTTGTTTTCGCTGCACACTTACACTACTCATTTGTACACGCGTGCAATTCTTGTCATCCTGTCAATCGAGCGCTTTATTTTATTAATTTTTTTTTTGAAGTAATTATACTTTTGGTTTTCAATTTCATCATTTCGTCAGCATTTTTTTTGTTTTGTTTTGTTTCGTTCTTTCGTACGGAAATTGCAGCGCTTCTGTTCTGATTTTGTTTTTGTTTTTGGGTTGTTTATTTTGTTTTTCATTTTGAAACTTTTGTGTGCGCGTGCGATATATGGCCGGCAAAAAGGTACGCTCGAGGACGTCGCAGAGAGCGGCGTCTGAGTTGAGGGGCGGTGGCGTCGCGACGCCGACGGGGGGCGGCAGGTGCGGCGTCGGCGACGACCTGTCGATGCTCACCAGGCAGCAGCTGCAGGTCGAGTGCAAGAAGCGCGGCCTCAAGACTGCCGGCACTAAGCTCGAACTGGTATGAACCTATCTGTTTTTTTTGTTTTGTTTTCAGTTTCGCTTTACGTTCTTTTTTTGGTTTTGCTTTACGTTGATTTTCCACAATTGTTTTGCCTTAGCGTTATTCTTTTTTTTTTTTTGTATATTTTTCATCGCACTTGGCGCTGTCGCATTTCATTCGCACGTGATAAAATTAGACTCACGTGATTTTTCCATTTCCTTTTGTTCTTGACCTAAATATAAAATTAATCCTCGTAGCATCCAATGTCTAACTAGCATTGAGATAATACACAACTATAGTTTTGTAATTATCATAATTTTTCGCATTCAACTTTAACAATTTACAAATTTTTACACATAATTTTGTATTTAGACTTTGTACTCTTACAATTGCTAGATGCTTCTTAACTTAGTAATTATTCGAAATTTGCTTGATTTGTGTAATGTTTGTAAACTTGTTGATTTAGTTCGAACAATAGGTCGTAGACTTAAAGACGAGCGAATTGCACTAAATTCCTTTATCTTATCGCGTTTGCGTTTTCCCCTAATCACTGTTTTTCGTTCAATCTTTGGCATCTAAAGTCTAAATATGCGTTAGACTTAAAATATACTGAATTAGGAAATCTCTAATTTATTTAAGTTTTAATGAGCAATTTTCTACTCTATAACGGCAGCAAATTGCAGTGGCAGTAAAAGAAAACTGAGTATAATTTCTTGCTTTCGAAATGATTGCACGCAATTGCAACCTCTCGAGGAAACTATTAAATCCTCTATGCAAATTAAACCTATTACTGATTGGTTTTTGAAGAGTGGATGAGAAAGTGGCCGGGAAAACTTAGAAATCTTAACTTCTTTCATCTTCGTTTTTCCCCCGACGAATTTCCACTTTCTCCCAAAAAAAAAAAAACACGCTTGGTTTCTCTTCGTGCAGAACCTTTCTCCTCTCTCAGTTTGCCGAAAAACCACGATGGAATCGCTGGTCATTAACATGCACTCTCTTGTAAGTGAATGCAACGTATATTTCAATGTAAATTTGACAACAATAATGCAATTATTTTTATGTATTGATTGCTTTTTATTATCAGTAATCGCTTATTTATTATGTTTTGTGTAGTTGTTGTTTTTTTGTTGCATTTATAGCTTGTTGTTGAATGTTTTTCGAAGAAGAAGTTAATGTTGTTTTTGTTTTTAGTTGCAACGTTTGGGACATAAGATGTCGAGCAGGAAAAATGTGCAGCTCAATGGGAGCGCTTCGGCGTCCCAGGCGACGGCGTTGAAACCGTCGGACAAGAAGAAGGAGAAACGCGACAGGGAGAGTCTGGTGCTGTGGAAGAGACCCTTCACCACGCTGGAGTACTTTGCCAAAGAATTGATGGTGTTGTTAGGGACTTATGGAAAGAAGTGAGTGTGATTTGATTCATTTGAGGTAGAAGTAAAACTCTTCGTTTTCCATCCATTGCAGGTTATTCAATTACAAGAAATTCGTCGTTCTCGTGATATCGCTTATTATCGCCGTAACCACCGGTCTGAATATGGCAGGACCGCATCAGATCTACATGAGTTCCATCTACAAGCAGCTGCTGTGGTGCTCGTATTGGGCGGGTTTGGGAATCCTATCTTCTGTCGGCCTAGGCACGGGGTTGCACACGTTCCTTCTCTATCTGGGGCCGCATATTGCTAAAGTCACCATGGCTGCGTACGAGTGCGGAAGTCTGGATTTCCCAGAACCACCCTATCCCGATGAGTGAGTGCAGTTTCTTTATTTCTTTCTTTCTATATATTGCAATGCAATATAATTGATTATATAAATTATTACAGAATTATTTGCCCTGTTGATGTTACCAAAGGCGCCGTTGTCACGATCTTGGGAATCATGTCCAAGGTACGTTTGGAGGCGATGTGCTGGGGCGCCGGCACCGCTCTAGGAGAGCTTCCTCCTTATTTCATGGCCAGAGCGGCCAGACTCTCTGGGTAAGATCATTCTAAATTAATTGAAACTCGCTCATATTAAGCTATTATTGTAGCTTGGAACCGGACGACGATGATGACGATCTGGCCGAATTCGAGGAGCTTCAAAAGAAGAAACGCGAAGAGTTGACGCTACTCGATAAGGGAAAGTTGTTCGTCGAGCACATCGTCCAGAAAGTCGGCTTCATGGGCATCCTAGCCTGCGCCAGCGTAAGTTTTAAACGTAAATTTAAACATCAAAAAATTCAACTTCTTCTAACACTAACAGATTCCCAACCCGCTCTTCGATTTGGCCGGAATCACGTGCGGGCATTTCCTGGTTCCGTTCTGGACGTTCTTCGGTGCTACGCTAATCGGTAAAGCTGTAATCAAGATGCACATCCAGAAGATGTTCGTGATCATCGCCTTCAACGAGACGCTCATCAACAGCGCACTCTCTTGGTTAACTGTGATTCCGATGATCGGCGGTCATCTGGAGGTTCCGTTCCGCACCTTCCTCAACGGCCAAAAGACTAAACTTCATTCGAAAGGCGCGGCGGCTGAAGCTTCTGCAGCCGCCGCCGGCGGTGGCGGATCCGTCCTCAGCTCCGTCTTCGAGCTCTTCGTCTTCGCGATGATCCTGTACTTTGTGGTCTCGATAGTGAACTCGTTCGCGCAGAGCTACCACAAGCGATTGAGCAAGAAGACGGCTACCGGCAAGGCCAGCAAAGATTAGTTTCCAATTGAGTTGTATAATATAATTTTTTTTTTTGATATTGTTGTTTGTAAGTAAGCAGCAGCAGCAGCAGCAACAGTACGTTCTTTAGATGTAAGTAGGGAAAATTCGAAACGGTGAAGAAAATAGTAACGACTTCGTTTATATTTTTTTTTTCTTGTGAAGTAAATACAAAATTGTGCGAACTAAAAAATTAAGTGAAGAAGATGATGATGATGATGAAGAAAAGACTGTGTGGAAGTGGATATTTTTGTTTTTCTTCGACTAGTTGAACAAAGCAAAGAAACAATAAAATTATTCAAGTGCAATTAATTGAACGTTTTGCGACGCAGCCAGCATCCAATTTTGTATTTATTACTTTTGACGATTTACACACAATTATTTCTATTCAGTTTTTAATAAAAATAAACATGTTTTTTTTTTTATTTTTATCTAGCATGATGAAAATTAGGTCGTGCAAACTCGGTTTGTTTTGTAATTTCGTTTTTAGAAGTGAGAAATTTTGTTCAAACCGTGCATCGATTTTCTTGGGACTGTATACAAACTAATTTATATATTTACATATATACGTGAAGACTAGGTCCAAAAAAGCTAGGAAATCTTACTCATATATATATATTTTTTTGGGAACAAATTTTAGTTTTCATTCCCGACGTAGAAGAAAAATTACCAATTCCAAAGTATGCATATTCTTTGTTTCCTCTTTTCTTTTTATATATACATGAAAATATGTGTAAAATGTGATTGTTTCCTTTCTTCTTTTTATTTTTTAAATATAATATATTTAATACTTTAATATTACACTTTATTTCTTTCTTATTTGATTACGTTAGGTTTTCAATGAATAAAACTAATAATATTAAGTGTATTTAATTATAAGTAGTAGTAATTGCAATTTACAGAGAGGTTTCATCGATGCTCAGGCTTCGTATGGGAGCGGTGGGACGTACATTAAAGCCATGCTCATGTAACTGTCCGTCTTCTCCATTTCGCTCAAGATCGCGTTGATCTTGCTGATGATCATCTGGTCGTTGGTGTTCCTGTTGTCAACGATCTTCCGCAGGACGTGTTCCAATTGGAAGGCTGCAGTTCCACTGGAAACTTCAATGAGATCCTTCAGCACTCTGTTGGAGAAGCCCTGAAAACAAGTGATCATTTTAGTGTTAGTTTGTACAAAAAGAGGAGAACTTAAGCCATGATGTGAAAGTATTAAGTTGTGATTTTTCAAAAGAAGAGATCTTAAGCCCTGAAACGATTCGTATTGAAAATAACAAGATAATAAATAAGATATTTATTACCAAAAAGAGAAGTTAACGTATTGGAAATAACTGGTTTAAGATGTTTACTCAAGTATTAAGATGTTGTTGAACAAAGACTCACGTTGAATTTGTTGAGGCTTATCTTTTTGGACTCCTTGTTGAGGAGGTCGTAGAGCGAAAGCAACGTGACGTACGCTCGTGTCGGCGGTTGCTTCTTCTGCCTGAGGAAATCGTCGTCGATGTGTGTGTCGTCGTACTGATTCACGAACTTGATGACTCGCACGTCTTCGTCCTGCTCGCCGTCTTCACCGTTGAGGCCGTTCACCAGGTTGTTGAGGGCGTACGGACCGGATCCCAGCAGCTGCAGATCATCGACGTCCGAAATCCTGAATCCGGGCTCCAGACGTTTCATCAGCTCCAGCAGATCCAACGATTTCAAATCGCTGAAACAACGCAAAAATCATTGAGTTTATTGATAAATTTAATGTCTTACAATGCGCTTGGATCGCTTCGCTTCAACGCGAAATACGCGTTCATTCCTAGCGGAGATTCTGGGGCGTAGAGGCCTGGTCTGTGCGGTGGGGTCGGTCTAGACGTGGTGGTCGACGTCCCCGAAGTGCCAGGTTTCGTCGGCCGCAGCTCGTACTTCATCAGCTCGGTGAGATGGGCGATGATCTGCATTCCCGCTGGAATGTACGAGTTCGAGTATTGAGGATTCTTTTCGAATTGCGGTGGGTTCCTTGCACGAAGTGTTTCTCCATTGCAAACCTGAAAATATAGCAATTTTTAACATTTGCAAATTTCTCAATCACAAATTCAACTATAATAGATAGAATAAATCCAAAAGATGCTGCAAGTTCTATTTGGCTGTAATTCACGTTTTATTGATTTTCTCGGAGACTATAAAAGATAGAA
>NW_017097077.1:9439-9589 GCF_001412225.1 Nicrophorus vespilloides
GCAGTGTATTTACATTTCATTGATTTTCTCGAAGACTATAAAAGATAGAATGGACCCAAAAGATGCATATGAAAGCTGAATGATTGGGGATTTTAACCAGTATTCATATATTATTGTGGTTTCATCCGTTTGGCTGTAATTGGTGTCTAA
>NW_017097077.1:9789-9891 GCF_001412225.1 Nicrophorus vespilloides
ATTTGAAAAAACGTTAAAAAAAGCAGTGTATTTACATTTCATTGATTTTCTCGAAGACTATAAAAGATGGAATGGATCCAAAAGATGCATATGAAAGCTGAA
>NW_017097078.1:0-10744 GCF_001412225.1 Nicrophorus vespilloides
GTAATTTAGCCTGTTTCTGTTGCAGAAACGATGATTGCCCAGGTGTGTTTATTTTACTTCTATGTTTGTTTGCCGTTGCCACTGTAATTTTCGTGTTTTTGTGTTCTGATAAGGCGCGTTCAATTTTTCAGTTCGTTGATGGTTCATCGGTATCCAGTCATGCGAGAGAGGGCTGCAACCTCAAAGGGTGGATGATAAGAGGCCTCTCGGCACATTGGATCTGGGTCATTTCTACTTTATGTTTATCGATATGTCACTTTTTTTTTCCATCGGTTCGCCAACTTGTTACGAAACCGGATTATTGACATCGGACGCCTTCCTTTTTTTTTTCAATATACCCCGCATAACATGCACTGATGTCTGTTTATCATCAATCAATAACATCACCAGCCTCACGTCGACAGAGATTACTCTTCTCCCATCAACTATTTGATTCAGTTAAGCTCGAAGCCATAATCACTTAAATGAAGCTAATTTACTCTGCTAAGTGCATATAGTACACTTAGCTACAAATGTGAACACTTTGTGAAACGGCTCGGAATTAGAGAGCATCCAATCAGTAGTAAATTATTCACATTCATAATTCCTGCATTAAACTTGCAATTCAAGTCCGCAATTTGCATCTTAATACAATGAGCATTGACGAAAGTCAATAACCGTTTCAGACAATTTAATGCATTAATCAAAGCTAATTAATAATTTACTTTTACTATTATTTTACATTTTCGATCTATGATATTAAAGATATTATTATTTTGAAAATATTAAGCTTAACACTTTTTAACGTTAATGGTAAAACCATACACTTAGTATAGAGTTCACAAATTAGAGTACATACAATTAATGCTAAGTTATTCACACTAATAACTTCCGCATTATCCTGCTGCGCGCAAGCACTTTTATCCCCACGTTTTAAGTGCTCAATTTGCAGCTCGATAAATATCAATAAAAAAAAAATTGACACGCTAAAGGCAGAATGATAGGACGATAAATCATAGCGCGAATAGAGAAGAAGGAGTTCCATCGCCAATCCACTGAGCTTTCTTCCATGTATGGACTGTGTGAAATATGAAGTTCGTTGACAAGGCAAAAGGGGCTTTGCAGTTCGAAATAATGGTGTTTCGCCATTGCCATTAAATTGCAACCCTTTGATAGTCTAAACCATCAACGTGACTCCACTTGTAATCTTAACAGCTTGATAAATAGCACTCCAGAGTATAGAGACAAATACTTGCGAGAAAAGTTTATAATTAAAAAGTGTCTTTGGGCAAATAATTAATTAATTTCATCTTAGACTTGGATGCACAAAGTTAATCCGAAGTATTTACCACATGATGAACAATGTAAATTCCGTACTGTACATCAAATTTAATATTTAAAATATTACATTTTATTTTAGAAAACCGGTTTAAACCTATTTTTTAGAATAGTAAATTGGAACAACGATTTAAGTTAAGTGCCACGAATGTTCAGGCGTTTTCAAGATATGTCTGCATTTGTAAGTATCATCATAGGTAGTAATAGCACATAAAGTCATTTCCATGAGGCGTATGCAAATGCAAGCGTATTTTAGAGATTATTAACCATAATCAAATTATATTTGCATTACAGAATGTTGCTAACGCTTTGAATTACGTAATTCTTCTATCTTTACTGGGCACAGTGTGTAATAATAAAGACATTTAATTACATGCAAAGGATGCAAGATAAAAGATATGTGTATTATTATGCAGAAGATACGATAAATTTACTGCCACGAATGTTGTTTACTCCGGCTCCGGGAAAATTTGCACATGCATTAAAAACAGTTTAGAACATATAATCGCGTTCTATATTCCAACCTGCGAGAATATAACGTAACAAGGCTGATTATAGAAAAACATCCCAGTCTTTCTCATCACTTTACCCGTGAAGATATTATACATGCAATGCTTTCGTTTAGATAGCTTAAATCAGCGCCACCCGGCGTTATGCAATCTAATTTTCTTTGTTATATCCTCGACTTTATGTGTCAATATATCATTTTCTAATACGTTTCTGATCTAACGGAGAGATACGGTCTAGCGCGAGCTGGAATGCATGTAAACAAAGCGCAAATCCACCTATCCCTTTCTAACGCACGCGAAAAACTTGTTCTCAACGCGAAATAGATACTCTTGTGATCAATACAGGCGGTCCTACAAAAAAATATAACAGAAAGCAATACAGCAAAGTGCAAAAAAAAAATATGTTATGATCGCGTTCCATTGAAGAGAGTGAAAGGGCATTCCTTTTGCTTTTCAAATGAGACACAAACTACGTTTCAAATTATATACTTCGTTATAGTTAGAGATGTATGACGACCTTCATAATTTCAATAGTTGTTCTTCGGACATACATATCAAATACTTATATATAAGATAACGAAAACTCATTTTACTACATCTTTTATTTTAAACTATATTTATTGAGATTACATTTTATGTAACGATAATTTGAGATCACGTAAACTTTTAATAAAATGTATAAAAATGTCAAGAACAAAATATATTTATTTGCTTTTATCATAATAATTGTATACATTTGTAGAATTGCAGAAAACGTTAGGAAATTATCTGCCTCTACTTGCATATTCTTTAGTAAACGATTTCCCCATTTTTTTATACCGTTCGTTGTACTCAAAGGATATTGTTATTTGCCCAGTCTCCGTTGCACCGTTTCTCTTTTCACCTTTTCCTTTGCCCGCATCTATTATTCTTTTGTGCAATTTATAAATAATTCCTCTGATTTGGAAACAAAGCTTCACTTTACCCGCAAGGAAATTCTAAATTGTCCTTTTGAAAAGAAGCGCCAGATCAATGAAAACTGAATATCAAGTATTTCGATATATTTCAATGTAATATCCAAGAAATCAACACGTTTGAAAAAGTATTTAATGCAATTATCACCTTTTTTTTTAAATATCTAAATATAATTAAGTTGTTGGTATTTCTTGTTGTTCTTTTAAAAACAAGATTATTAATTGCAATGCAGTTGATTGAATTTCTTGAGCATTTAACAAGTATTATTGCGTGGACTGTTATAAAAGTATCAGCGTCAAAACAAACAGGTGTTGGGATGCGTGTCCCTGGTCGGTAAATCCAGTCAGGCAGCGAAGTGACTCGTCTGTAGCGTCCTGCTCTTCAATTTACATATAGAACGAGAATTTATTTGGTCGATTCGAATCGCGTAACTGAAATGTTATCAATTTTTATTTCGTGTCCATACATTATTTATTCTTTCTTGTTTGTACCTCTCTGTCCGTCGTGTCACTCTCCGTCTTCGTCGCACCCGCACGTAAATGTATATTATTTAGGGATTCATCGATTCGTTCACCTTCAGTATTGCGTGTCGCGTCTCGGTATTAACGCATCGCCGATTCCTTTTTAATTAAAGCCACAAACACGAAACCGAAATGGAGGAAAATTTGTTGTGATGAGAACAAAACTGATACGAAAACGCATCGACGAACAAAACGAGTCAAAAAAAAGAGAATTTAATAACGAACCAGCCGGATGAGAAAGACTCGCGAATGGACGTTTATTAATGATATCCAATTAATTATTTATTTCCAGTCAACGTAAGTTAATTAGTAAATTTAATTTTTGCAACAAAATTGCTTCAATTAACATACTCGTTACATATTAATATATTGTAGAGATTTTAGTAATTAACGTTAATTATTACCTATTTTTCAGATTATAAGATGCATCTTTACATAAAATAATAACTTTTCAGCTTTGTTTTGAAATTATTTCATTATTAATAATAATATTACATAAGTTTGTCAATAAATAACATTAAATATAAGGCTTAATTAATAATAATTTTGCGAATTAGTGTTTATTTAATGTATAGACATTTTTTTTTATTCATTTAATGGCTTGCAATAAATGCAGTCTTATTATAAGCAAAATGAAATCATTTGCATAATTATTATAAAAGCCTATAATAAGACGCAAACCGAAGTATTTCCGCTATAATTTACATATTTTATATTTTTAACTAACCCATGTTTTCTTTTACACTCTTTATCTCGTTCTTGTGCTATACGTATCTTACATAATACTTTCTATTCAATAATTGATTCTGTGCACGCTTTAAACACAATAGTTATGTAATATGAATCCCATTTCTTAAAACTTGAGTTTTAATAGAAAAAAGTACAGTATTATTCTATCATTATATATTTTTCATTTAAATATAAGAATTAGATGTTAAAACCAAGACAAACATTAGAATTAATATTGGCTATGGATTGTACTAAAGTTTTAAACTATAATTTGGTAATACAAATATTGAATGTACATTTTATATTTTTCATTTATAAACATTCCTCTTGAAACATTGAACTTGCAGAAAAAAAAAATGAACTGGAAATCTGTTGGAATTGGATACCGAAAACCCAAAACTTTAGCTTGAAAGCGTAGCAGTTGCGGCATTCCGGATATTCTGGTTTTCATTAAGTTCGCAATCAAAATGAAACTGTGGCAATGCATATTTCCATACTTAATAACAGAAGATCGCTGGTGTATTCATGAACACGTTCGGATTTTTCCATTTCGTAGGGATTTTTTTTTTACACCGCAGCAAAGACGACGATGATGTTGAAGATATTGAGTATATATAAGAAGAATAAAAAGAACAGAATCAGACGCAGCTCAGGAGAGTGAACTCGTTCATAAGATTCCAACGCACTGCACCGCATCACATTGCATTGCATCTCATGGAATTGCCGGTCGCCCACTTTTATTAACACCGCTCGATAAATCCAATTCACAATATCTCTTACCAGATTGAAGACGACTGGAAAGTTAAACGAGACCAGACACACACATACACACAACCACCCAACACCATACCACACAAACGCACCTACAAACCTTTCAAACCGGATGATATTGTTGGAATATATTGAAAGTATGATAGATTTATCTATGCTGATGATTTATTGAACAACTACGTGGAACTGTGCAGACCTCCGCCTGCCAATGATAAATATATTTTTGCGCCCAGAGTTGCATCAATTCACGCTGAGATTCTTCACTTTTTAACAACTTCGAAACCAAATTATTTATTTTAAATAATTTTGATTTATAAAAATAATATTACCGATATTGGAGATTTTTTTAAAAATAAATCATACTTTCTAAATAAATCAAGTAAAATTAATATGTTTACATTCCTCTTTGTTAAGCGATAGGTATATTTATGTTGTCAATTCTAATACTAATAATTTAAATACATGAAATATCGCGATTTCTAAATCAACTACTCGCGGCATTAGTTGTCTAATCCTATTACTTATGAAAGAGATAACCTATTATTAAATTTAACTCAATTTGTTACGATTTTCTCATGAATGGCTTCGAGTCAGTAAATAACTTCATTCTTGCACAAGTTTCTTTCTTACATTATAATGGTAACTATTTTTATTGCATCAATTACACAGCATAAACAAATTTTAGGAATTAGTGGTGCCTTCTTATAAATTAATAATTTCTAAGTTTCTCATTTTCAGAAATATACAGCAGAGTTAATATTATGAAAGATAATGTTTTTGATGAAATCAATAAATGGTGATGACTATATTCGTTAATTGAAACTGCGTCTCCATGCTTCATTTGCCGTATAAATTTTCGGAATGCTTTTATGTGGCGCAAATTCGGTTTTGAGGTAGATTTAATTCGATTCCATCGGTATGTGTTGGTCACGGTCGTATTGTTCGCGGTGATGAAACGTGTGATGCAAATCTGTGATGTAGTATGTTCTCGTCTCATTTGTGTTCGCGTGTACGTATGGGCATGTGTGTGTATGTATCATGTATATGTGTACGATGCGTGCGTATGTGTGTGGATTTGTGCGGTCGGATAATTTACACGCATATACAGAACCGACGTACAGCCTAGTACACTCCATTTTGCTTAATAATTTGCGTTAATGAGTACATAATTAATATGTTCGAAACTAAATCGTTATTTAGACTCCATTAAACCATAAGCATGTCGGCCAATTATCTGCTAGGTATGCAATACTTGTTAGTCAATTATAGGACAAATGAGCATCTCATCTTTGATCAGAGCAATTTCATCTCTAACACTTTTAATATCTATCCTATCCCATAGTCTTTGAAGTATTTGATTCTTGTGGACTAAGGTATAAGAAATGTTAGAAAAAAGTTTATTTTTTATAGATATTATGAAATAAATATAAAGTGTGATTTCACTTTGTACACTTTACTTTATACTGTTGATATTTGTTTTTTTTTATAGTTTAGTTTTCTAGTACTCGTAAAGAAATATTGTGGAAAATATTATAATATAGAGATTATATAGTTCTATTGATTGGAAGTTATTAATCCTCGATACTTAGGTAGCAAGTTTGTTATATAAGTGCCAGCTGCTTAACCTAGGCCCTTTCAGTGCCGCCGATGACGTTGTAGTGTATAAAGTACTTTTCAGCAAACAATAAGTAACTCTCAAGATGTAAAAGTTAATATGTATATGTTAATAAATGCAAGTTGAACAAATGTTTTCGATAACAATATATGATAATTCTTACGTAAAAGTATATTTGCGTTCAGGTGTATCGAAGGCTTTAATGATGATAATTATTGCAATTGAAAAGCTGAAGCTGGATAACAGGTGTTTCACCGGAAATGTCCGGGTTTGCCGACGTCGGAGCAGGTAATTTTCGTGCACGACAATGCCTGATCACGCACTGACGTAACACGCTTCAATTCAATTTATATACGTTCCTTTGTGTACTTTCTATAGAAAATATCATCTTTTATATATAATCGCATAATGCCAATATGATTTTATATTAAACCAACTTTTTCAATAAATTATTTATTTATTTCATGTCAAATTTAGTATGAGTAGATAATTGTATTTTATTATTTCAATTAGTGTTGGAATAATTTATGGGAAAGCTGTAAGGGTTTAGGTAAAACATCAAGGAACAGGCATTATTTATTTATGAACTGAGTGAAGTTAGCGTGTCTTATTGTCATTATGTTTTAATAAGTTGTACATGGACATTTCCTTCATGCTCTCTTTTCTCGCTAAAAACAGCCCTTACGATGTTGGCCTGCCTCTTGCCAATCGAGCCGTATTTCTTAAAGTAACCTACTTTCTCGAGAGTGTGCGGGAACGAATCTCGTGTCTTTCACTCAGGACACTTCAGAGTAATTACATGTCATTGTGAGTCCGCTCCTCAGAGTGCAATCATGTGTTTCCTTAATCATTCAGACTGCATGCATAAAGTGAACTGGAACCGTGACAGAAAAATAGATTGTATATTAACACACGTCCTTCCAAAAATCATCCCATCAACCCCTAACCTTAATCCTCGTTACATACCTCAAATCCAAGAAAATAATTGATTGTTTCTTTTTTTTGTAGCTTACGGTCAATAAATAAATTACGTGCTGTGGAAGCACCGTGTGGGGCGGTTTGGGTCTTTGACCCACCGCTCACATAAAGCATTATTCGCCTCGGGAAACAATTTCCATTTTGCTAAAAACCAATTGCGCTAAAGATCAAGGTGTACATTCATTATTATCCTCCGTTTTATCTTCGCGTTTTGCAATTGCTCTCGCGTGTCTACTTTTATTAAAACGACTTTATCGGCTTCATTTCAACATGGGTCTTTAATGAAACTCGGGAGGAAAGGCCGAAGACCGATGGTGTATTGGAATGTGTGTACCTTAAGATATTCACTGAGTTTAATTCATGATTTCTTAGAGAAACCTTTCATATCTTGCTTTATATAATTATATTTACATGCATGGCTTCAGAAATGATAAGTTACTATTGATCAAATTAAATCAACATGTTTGTTTTTTTTTAACAACAAGCGATGTTGGTTTCCTACGTCTAGGTTTAATAATCAAGTTTTGCTGACATTGACTAATGAAGATTAACCCGGAATAACCATATACGGAGAAACGCGAACATCTATTGAAATACAATTAAATTGACCTGTTATTAAGCAAACTTTCACAACTAATTAGAGAAAATAAATTATTAATATGGGAATTCAATTTTATATGCTGATAATTAACAGTAATATAAAAAAGAACATTATTATTATATATTTTGCACATTTCGATATTTCCATTAATATGTCGAAAAGCACTAATCATATAAAATTATAAAAGCCTCGAATGATTGATATGTATTTAATTTTCATAAATGAGCACAAATGCCGACAAATATAATCCTAATCCTACAGATTAAAGTTCCCAAACATTATAAATACAACATTTCAATAATGTATTCATAATTCTATAAACTCATCAAGCGAATTAAAGTTGATTAATTAACTGTTGACGTTGATGCGTTAATGTCTATTAGTTCCATTGAGTGTATAATTAATCTTCCTTTTACTGAATTACCATACAGCACTGCCTACCATACGTATTATATATTATATAATGAACACAAAGTATAACTCGAGTAAATAATTAGATTTTTTTATTACGATGATTACATACATTTTAATAAATTCTAATAATGTTTGAAATTAATTTTATGCCTAAGGCATTTTTTGCACCTTTGTGCATTCAGACACAGAAATATGTTTTCCGTCTCCTATTTGCCGTGTACATTTGCGATTATGTAAAGCGGACGATAAATATTCAAATTGAATTGTTTTTTACTGCTCCTCCAGAGCAACTGGAAGAACTGCTGTCGAGCAAATGGAATTTGTCTCTATGGGGGATTGGAACGAAGAAAATGCGCAGTTTTCCGCGACGTGAGTATTTTCTATAGTAAATATTTTAAACGCTAATTGCATTTGACAACAGTTAAACAAATTTAAATGACAAAATTATTATTATTTCAAAATATTTTCTTTGTTACGTATAAGACGTTAAGTATGTTTTTTTTTCTTCAATTTCTACAGCTCATAGCAGGCGACTCGATGACAGCACGAAGATGTATGTAGGCTTGTTGGAAAGGGAAAATATTCAGCTTTCATACGAGTGGTCGATGATGTAATTGTCTTTAGGGGTTGTTGAGAAATTCACGAAAAACCGAAAACACTGAAAAAACGACATTTCTCTGTTATGTATAAGGTGTTAAGTATGTGTTTTTTTCTTCAATTTCTTCAAATAGTATTGAATTATTCATATGACAGATCATAAATTATGAAATTAATTTCTGATTCCTTATTTATGAAAATAATTCAATTATGAAATGTAAAATCCATGCTGCATTTATAAGAAATACGTAAATAGAAAAAGAAAATTACACTGAAACAAGCTTAATGGATTTTAAATTAGGAAGAAATAAAAATAAAGAGGAAAAAATCTCTTCCTAATAAGTGTTATTGTAGTTTGAAAGGACCCAAGCCTTTGTTTTTTTTTCTCGCTTGTTTCTATATAAACGAAACACAAGAAAATACGAAACGTGTGACTTTTAGACTGTATTTATGGCGGAAAATGGGTCAGAAAATGTAATGAAACCCGAGAAAAAGACGACACAAAGTAGTTGGGAGACTCCCGTTCGGACAATTCAATTGAACTATACTGCATTGCTTCTTCGGGCGACGGCAGACTGTGAAGTGTCTCTTGCCGTTGAGAGATATAAAGCTATGGCCAATTTTAAAATCAATACTCCTCAACTATGGTTCTCCAGAGTAACCATAATAGAATGTAACTCGCAAAGTTTCTTGAAAATAAATAATTTAAAGCGTTGTTAATTAAATAGAATATTTTATGT
The DNA here is from genome assembly GCF_001412225.1 of Nicrophorus vespilloides. Taxonomy (NCBI): domain Eukaryota; kingdom Metazoa; phylum Arthropoda; class Insecta; order Coleoptera; family Silphidae; genus Nicrophorus; species Nicrophorus vespilloides. The sequence goes on from NW_017097078.1 coordinate 9,747, forward strand.
TTGTCATTTAGGTAATAATTTAGTTAATGAATTACCATAGTTCATTGAAATACGTTATTAATTAGATATTTTTTACTAGTTAAGATGCAAAATTTTAATTGAATTCCACGCCTGTTTAGGTAGTTTATATGCAAATGTCTTTTAATAAAATTACGTAATTTTTCTGATTATATCTCTAATTGAATCTGCATGTAAGTGTTCAGAATAGAAAGTTAATAAATAATTATGATAATTACGTGCTTTTGCTTAGAAGTTACATTTATTTAAAAAAAATATCATCAATATATCGTCAATTTATATGATTCGTTGTCCAAATTCGAATACCTTTCAAAGCAGATTTCTCACAATGGGGAATCTAACAATAGTAATTGTATTCGTAAATAGTCGCAGGTGTATGTTAGTTATGAATGTGTGTTTAAATCATTAACTCTATTTCGTTTCTAATAGCTTTGAAACATATTTGAATGTAAGCTGTAAAAAAAATGAGAATAATCTTGGATTTGAATTGCCAACAAAGATTCTTTTTTATTAGTAAAATTATATTTCAGTGATGATGTATAATATATTTTGATAACATCATTATCAAATATGGGCGGACATTGTTCCAGGCTAAGTTAGGGAGCGACCACAAACTACCGGTATAGGATGCACCATGTGTTTCCCCGCATATATTATCGTCCTACGTCGGCCAACTGCGTATATCCGTTTTAAATACCCCCAAAATCCTTTAAATCCTTTCCTTCAGAGTCGCTTGAGACGTGCACGCATTTATGAATTTATAATCCTATTAAATAAAGCAGTTCAAACTTTCTACATTTTATTAATAGTATCAAGGGTATCAAAGATGTTCTTCTTTTTAATTTTATTGTTTGACCTTGACCTAAAAAAAATCTCAAAATAGAAGAACTCTGAATTGCGATTTTCTTAGTAATATTGAAATGAAAATTACTTCGTTTAGTGAAAAAATTAAAAAGTTATCAACAATTTATTATTGCTAC
>NW_017097078.1:10751-11469 GCF_001412225.1 Nicrophorus vespilloides
AATATTCGTGTGTCAGATATTGACTTTCTCCCAGTGAATAATAAACGCATACATGCAAATAGCTCAATACATATTCCTCCGACAAATAAACGAAATACGTAACAATAGGACGAATCGATAATATTACACATATTTTTAATTCTAGCTGCGTTTTCCGGTGGAATCTCAAATTGGACTGCAGTTCTCTTATATTTTATTTTTTTGGGTCGTGAATGTATTATTTCTCTTTGATATTTATTAGTGTACGTTTGTTGTGTGTTTTTTTTTCACTAACATTGTTGTGACGAATTGTTATTATCTTGGCGTCGCTATTTGTGTATGCATTTCATGAAAGTCGCGTTCGCATCACACAGTCCGGAAACGTGATTAGAAACCTAAGTGATGCGCAACTCTCGCTAGATATCAAATATATTGGAATGCAGAGAGGATTCGATTTGGAATATGGAATCGGTTGATCTCCCACGGATAACCGAAATTTAGTTCCAATATATACGTGTACAAAAAAAAAATACAAATGAACAATTGTATTTTTCAATTACGATATTAATTCTCTTGTTGTCAGTTTTCATGTAAAAAAAAGTCAAGAATGATATTTTGTTATATAGTTGGATCTTAGATGACAGTTGTGAGAAAAAGCACTTTTTCATTAATAACGCGACATGATATGCATATGAAAGCTGAATGTTAACAATATATGAATACTTGTTACATTCCCCAA